>NC_058081.1:450507144-450599234 GCF_014858855.1 Bufo gargarizans
CAGGAACCAACGGGGTAGTCAGACGAAGCCGGAATCAGGAACCAACGGGGTAGTCAGACGAAGCCGGAATCAGGAACCAACGGGGTAGTCAGACGAAGCCGGAATCAGGAACCAACGGGGTAGTCAGACGAGGCCAGGATCAGGAACCAGAAGCAGCAGCAGTCTTGGAAGCATGTGAACACAGGAGGACCAAGCAAGGAACTGAAGCCACAGACCTCCTATATATATGAGCTGGGCATCCAGCTCCTCCCAGTGGGAAGGAGGAGCCGCAGGGTGGGAGGCTACAAGAAAACCCAGAAACCAAGATGGCCGCCAGCACATGTCAAACGAAGGGAACAGCAAGGAGGTAAGACCATGACAGTACCTCCCCCTCAAGGGCCCCTCCTCCGCGGAGTAAGGAACGGTTTCTGAGGGAAGCGTGCGTGGAAGGCTCGGAGCAAAGCAGGAGCATGGACATCTGCGGAGGGAACCCAGGAACGCTCCTCTGGACCATAACCACGCCAATGGACCAAAAACTGCACCCGGCCGCGGACCAGGCGTGAGTCCAGGATATTGCTCACCTCATACTCCTCACGATTGCCCACTTGGACCGGACGAGGCCGAGGAATCGAGGAAGTGAAACGATTACACACCAGTGGCTTCAACAGGGAGACATGAAACACGTTGGAGATCCGCATGCCAGGAGTAAGCGCAAGGGCATAGGCTACCGGGTTTACCCTGCGAAGCACTCGGAAGGGACCAACAAAGCGAGGCGCCAGCTTGGGAGTGGGCACTCGAAGGTTGAGGTTGCGGGTGGACAACCATACGCGGTCTCCGACCTGGTAGGAAGGAGCGGGCGCTCGTCTGCGATCAGCCTGGAGTTTCTGGCGCTGCGCAGAGACCTCAAGGGACCTCTGGATCTGTACCCAAGAAGCACGTAGGACGGAAAGGTGATCCTCCACAGCCGGAATATCCTGGGGAGAGAATACCTCCGGTAACACGGCAGGTTGGAACCCATAATTGGCCATGAAGGGAGACGTCCCAGAGGAAGAGTTCACCGCCGTGTTCCTGGCAAACTCAGCCCAAGGCAGGAGGTCAACCCAATTGTCTTGGTGATCGGAGACATAGCAACGAAGGAATTGCTCCAAGGCCTGATTGGATCGTTCTGCGGCCCCATTGGACTGAGGGTGGTAGGCCGAGGAGAAAGAGAGATGGATCCCCAACTGGGAGCAAAAGGCGCGCCAGAACCTGGACACAAACTGACTCCCCCGATCCGACACAATCTCCTTGGGCAAACCGTGCAACCGGAAGACCTCCCTGGCAAAAATCGAGGCCAACTCTTGTGCAGAGGGTAACTTCTTGAGAGGAACACAGTGGCACATTTTGGAAAACCGATCCACAATCATGAGAATGACCGTATGGCCTCGGGATGCAGGGAGGTCCACAATGAAATCCATCCCCAGGTGTGACCATGGACGCTCCCCGGTGGCTATGGGTTGCAAAAGGCCCAACGGAAGGTGCCGAGGGGACTTACTCTGGGCACAAACGGAGCATGCCGCTACATATGCGGCGATGTCGGAACGTAGAGAAGGCCACCAGAACAGACGTGAAACCGCCCAGGACAGCTGATTCTTTCCAGGGTGCCCCGCGGCCTTGGAGTTATGGTAGGTTCGCAACAACCGAGTGCGCAACTCCTCAGGCACAAAACATCTGCCGTTGGGTCTCCCAGAGGGAGCACCAGATTGAGCCGCCAAAATCTGCTCACCCAGAGGAGAAGTCAGGCTGGTGCGAATAGCGGCCAGGATCTGATTCGGGGGTATGACCGTAGTCGGAATCGACTCCTCCCCGGACAGCTCGGAGTACTGCCGTGATAAGGCATCCGCTCTGATGTTCTTGGAGCCGGGTAGGTAGGAGACCACGTAATTAAAACGTGACAAGAACAGAGCCCATCTGGCCTGACGTGGTGTCAATCTCTTGGCCTCAGAGAGGTAGGTCAGATTCTTGTGGTCCGTCAGGATGAGAACCGGAACCACCGAGCCCTCGAGCAAGTGCCTCCATTCTTTAAGGGCCTGCACGATGGCAAATAACTCCCTGTCACCAATCTGATAGTTGCACTCCGCGGAAGACAGTTTCCGGGAGTAAAACCCACAAGGAAGCAGAGGACCCTCTGGTGTTCTACGCTGAGACAGGAGGGCACCTACTCCCGTCTCAGACGCGTCCACCTCGAGGACAAAAGGCAACCCAGGGTTGGGATGCGACAGAATCGGAGCCGACACAAAGGCGGACTTTAGAGCCTCAAAAGCTCGGATGGCCTCGAGCGGCCAGACCTGAGGATTACTGCCCTTCCTGGTCAGATCCGTGAGAGGCTTGGCTAGCATGGAAAAGTCCCTGATGAACTTCCGATAATAATTGGCGAAGCCCAAAAAGCGCTGCAGGGCACGAAGCCCACTGGGCTGGGGCCACTGTAAGACAGCCGAAACCTTCTCAGGATCCATGGAGAACCCCTCAGCGGAAATGATGTAACCTAAGAAGGTTACCTGGGATCGGTGAAATTCGCATTTCTCAAGCTTACCGAACAGCTTGTTCTCTCGTAAGCGTTGCAACACTCGTCTGACATCCAGAATGTGGGCCTCCATGGATGCAGAATATACCAAGATGTCATCCAAATAGACCACCACACACTGCTGCAACAGGTCACGGAAAACATCGTTGATGAATTCCTGGAAGACTGCGGGCGCATTGCACAACCCAAAGGGCATAACCAAGGATTCATAATGACCGGTCCTGGTGTTAAACGCGGTCTTCCACTCATCGCCCGCCTTGATCCTTACCAGGTTATATGCCGCCCTCAGGTCGAGTTTGGTAAAGACCGTGGCCCCTTTGAGGCGATCGAACAGCTCGGAAATCAAGGGTATCGGGTAAGCGTTCTTGATCGTGATGCGATTGAGACCCCTGTAATCGATGCAAGGCCTCAACTCGCCGCCCTTCTTTTTCACAAAGAAAAATCCAGCCCCTGCCGGGGACGAGGATTTGCGAATGTGTCCGCGTGAAAGCGCCTCCCTCACGTACTCCTCCATGGCCTCATTCTCCGCTACCGACAGTGGATAGACTTTGCCACGAGGAGGAACGGCACCGGATTGTAACTCTATGGCACAATCGTATGGGCGGTGCGGAGGTAGGGCAACCGCGCGCACCTTATCGAATACATCCCGGTACTCTTCGTATTCAGGAGGCAACAGAGAGTCCGAGGAAGTACACAGCAACTTGACAGGCCCATGGATGCAACTAGCCCCACACTGCGGTGACCACGAGAGGATCTCGACCGATCTCCAATCGAAAGTCGGATTATGCTTCTGGAGCCAGGGGTACCCCAAGACCACCGAGTAGTGTGGAGACAAAATAACCTGGAGACAGACCGACTCTCTGTGAACGGCACCAATGGCTATCCCCACTGGAAGGGTCTCATGAGTCACGTGTGGCGGCAGAAGGGGTCTGCCGTCTATCGCCTCAAGAGCCAGTGGGGAACCTCGAGGCTGCAGAGGAATGGAATTGGCGGCAACGAACACTCTATCAATGAACAAACCACCAGCACCAGAGTCCACCAACGCCTGGGTCGTCACCGAGCCCCCGACCCAGGAGAGGACAACCGTGATCAGTGGTTTGTCAACACGGGAAACCGGGGACGAGGAGACTCCACCCAAGATCTGCCCCCGACAGGACCTCAGGTGCGAGCGTTCTCCCGGACGGTTCGGACATGCCAACCGAAAATGCCCACCGAGACCACAGTACATGCATCGGCCCTCGCGTCTCCGGAGTACCCTCTCCCCCTCAGACAGGCGAGCAAACCCCCGCTGCATGGGTTCACCCCCAGACAAGTCATCCCCAGGAGGCGTGGGAGGAGAGGGAGGCACGGGTGGGACAGCAAACGTAGGCGCCAATCTGTTAGGAGACCTCCGCAGGCTCTCCTTAAAGGAAGGTCTCTCCCTGAGTCTGGTGTCAATCAAAATCAGGAAAGAAATAAGAGACTCGAGCTCCACTGGTAGGTCCTTAGCTGCAAACTCATCCTTCAAGGCATCCGAGAGACCATGAGAGAAAGCAGCGACCAGAGCCTCATTATTCCAGCCCACCTCTGCTGCCAGGGTACGAAACTCAATGGCGTATTCAGCTACGGATCGTGAACCCTGTCTGATGGACATAAGGAGCTTCGCAGCAGAGGCAGCACGAGCCGGCACATCGAATACCTTCCGAAGAGAAGCAACAAAACCGGAAAACTCGGCAACCACCGGATTGTTGTTCTCCCATAAAGGGCTGGCCCAGGCCAAGGCCTTGTCCGAGAGCAGCGAGATCAAGAAGCCCACCCTTGATCTCTCAGTAGGAAAGGCATGTGGCAGCAACTCGAAGTAAATGCCCACCTGGTTAAGGAAACCTCGGCACTGAGTTGGCTCTCCCCCAAAGCGCTGTGGAAGGGGGCAGAACCGGTCATACCCTGAAACACCACAGGCGCAGCAACAGGTGTCAGGGTAGACTCTGGCGCAACAACCGGAGCGGCAGTAGGAGCGGGCCCAGGAGCGACAACCGACCCATCGGCAACGGAAGCTAAATGAGCCGTGCGTTCAAGCAGGGTTTGCAACGCCACAGCGAACCGACCCAACAGGTGATCCTGCTGATCAAGTCTGGCAACCAGCGTAGGTAGCGAGGGTGGCCCTGTACCGTCAGAATTCATGGCTTGGTCCTAATGTCATGGAACCATGAACCAGACGTACAACAAGAGATAAGTGGAAAATAAGAAGGTTTTATTGAAGAGCAAGCCGTAAGCAAAGTCCGAACGGATGGCTAAACCGAAGCAGGGTCTTGCGGAGACAGAGGTCAGGAACCAGAAGGGTAGTCAGACGAAGCCAGGAACAGGAACCAACGGGGTAGTCAGACGAAGCCGGAATCAGGAACCAACGGGGTAGTCAGACGAAGCCGGAATCAGGAACCAACGGGGTAGTCAGACGAAGCCGGAATCAGGAACCAACGGGGTAGTCAGACGAGGCCAGGATCAGGAACCAGAAGCAGCAGCAGTCTTGGAAGCATGTGAACACAGGAGGACCAAGCAAGGAACTGAAGCCACAGACCTCCTATATATATGAGCTGGGCATCCAGCTCCTCCCAGTGGGAAGGAGGAGCCGCAGGGTGGGAGGCTACAAGAAAACCCAGAAACCAAGATGGCCGCCAGCACATGTCAAACGAAGGGAACAGCAAGGAGGTAAGACCATGACACTGACGTGAAGCCTGATTGTCTGTTACGGGACCTCTCTCCTCTGCCTGGGTGCTGGGCCTAAATATCTGACAATGGACTGTTGCAGTGGTGGCTGACGTGAAGCCTGATTCTCTGCTATGACATGAAGACTGATTCTCTGCTGACATGAAGCCAGATTGTCTGTTACGGGACCTCTCTCCTCTGCCTGGGTGCTGGGCCTAAATTTATGAAAATGGACTCTTACAGTGGTGGGTGACGTGAAGCCTGATTCTCTGCTATGATATGAACACTGATTCTCTGCTGACATGAAGCCAGATTGTCTGTTACGGGACCTCTCTCCTCTGCCTGGGTGCTGGGCCTAAATTTATGACAATGGACTGTTGCAGTGGTGGCTGACGTGAAGCCTGATTCTTTGCTATGACATGCAGACTGATTCTCTGCTGACATGAAGCCAGATTCTCTGTTACGGGACCTCTCTCCTCTGCCTGGGTGCTGGGCCTAAATATATGCCAATGGACTGTTGCACTGGTGGCTGACGTGAAGCCTGATTGTCTGTTACGGGACCTCTCTCCTCTGCCTGGGTGCTGGGCCTAAATATCTGACAATGGACTGTTGCATTGGTGGCTAACGTGAAGCCTGATTCTCTGCTATGATATGAAGACTGATTCTCTGCTGACATGAAGCCAGATTGTCTGTTACGGGACCTCTCTCCTCTGCCTGGGTGCTGGGCCTAAATTTATGAAAATGGACTCTTACAGTGGTGGGTGACGTGAAGCCTGATTCTCTGCTATGATATGAAGACTGATTCTCTGCTGACATGAAGCCAGATTGTCTGTTACGGGACCTCTCTCCTCTGCCTGGGTGCTGGGCCTAAATTTATGACAATGGACTGTTGCAGTGGTGGCTGACGTGAAGCCTGATTCTCTGCTATGACATGCAGACTGATTCTCTGCTGACATGAAGCCAGATTGTCTGTTACGGGACCTCTCTCCTCTGCCTGGGTGCTGGGCCTAAATTTATGAAAATGGACTCTTACAGTGGTGGGTGACAGGAAGCCTGATTCTCTGCTATGATATGAACACTGATTCTCTGCTGACATGAAGCCAGATTGTCTGTTACGGGACCTCTCTCCTCTGCCTGGGTGCTGGGCCTAAATTTATGACAATGGACTGTTGCATTGGTGGCTGACGTGAAGCCTGATTCTCTGCTATGACATGCAGACTGATTCTCTGCTGACATGAAGACAGATTCTCTGTTACGGGACCTCTCTCCTCTGCCTGGGTGCCGGGGCCTAAATATCTGAGAATGGACTGTTCCAGTGGTGGGTGACGTGAAGCCAGATTCTCTGCTATGGGACCTCTCTCCAATTGATTTGGTTAATTTTTATTTATTTAATTTTTATTTTAATTCATTTCCCTATCCACATTTGTTTGCAGGGGATTTACCTACATGTTGCTGCCTTTTGCAGCCCTCTAGCCCTTTCCTGGGCTTTTTTACAGCCTTTTTAGTACCAAAAAGTTCGGGTCCCCATTGACTTCAATTGGGTTCGGGTTCGGGACGAAGTTCGGATCAGGTTCGGATCCCGAACCCGAACATTTCCGGGAAGTTCGGCCGAACTTCTCGAACCCGAACATCCAGGTGTTCGCTCAACTCTATTTGTAAGCGCTATAACTTTTACCCAAACCAATAAATATACACTTATTGCATTTTTTTTTATCAACGACATGTAGAACAACAAATTTAGAGAAAAATTGATTTAGAAATGTAGTTTTATTTGAAAAAATTTACAACAGAAAGTGAAAAATTTCATTTTTTTGCAAAAATTTCGGTCAATTTGGATTAATATCAAAAAGACTAAAAATGTCAGCAGCAATAAAAAAAAGCACCAAATGAAAGCTCTATTAGTGAGAAGAAAATGAGGTAAAATTCATTTGGGTGGTAAGTTGTATGACTGAGCAATAAACCGTTAAAGTAGTGTAGTGCAGAATTGTAAAAAGTGGTCTGGTCATTAAGGGGGTTTAAGCTTGGGGGGCTGAAGTGGTTAACGGTACACACTCAGATTGGGTTACTGTCACTAGTGGGGTACATCAGGGGTCAGTATTGGGCCCTATTCTCTTCAATATATTTATTAATGATCTTGTAGAAGGCTTGCATAGTAAAGTATCAATTTTCGCAGATTACACTAAACTGTGTAAAGTAATTTACACTGAAGAGGACAGTATACTACTAGAGAGGGATAGATTGGAGGCTTGGACAGATAAGTGGCAGATGAGGTTTAACACTGACAAATGTAAAGTTATGCACATGGGAAGGAATAATGCAAGTCACCCGTACATACTAAAGGATAACACACTCGGTAACACTGACATGGAAAAGGATCTAGGAATTTTAATAAACAGCAAACTAAGTTGCAAAAACCAGTGTCAGGCAGCTGCTGCCAAGGCCAATAAGATAATGGGTTGCATCAGAAGGGGCATAGATGCCCGTGATAAGAACATAGTCCTACCAATTTATAAATCGCTAGTCAGACCACACATGGTGTACAGTTCTGGGCTCCTGTAAACAAGGCAGACATAGCAGAGCTGGAGAAGGTCCAGAGGAGGGCAACTAAAGTAATAACTGGAATAGGGCAACTACAGTACCCTGAAATATTATCAAAATTAGGGTTATTCGCTTTAGAAAAAAAGACAACTGAGGGGAGATCTAATTAATATGTATAAATATATCATGGGTCAGTAAAGAGATCTATTCAAATCATCTATTTATCCCCAGGACTGTGACTGTGACGAGGGGACATCCTCTGCGTCTGGAGGAAAGAAGGTTTGTACACAAACATAGAAAAGGATTATTTACGGTAAGAGCATTGAGACTATGGAACTCTCTGCCTGAGGAGGTGGTGATGGCGAGTACAATAAAGGAATTCAAGAGGGGCCTGGATGTATTTCTGGAGTGTAATAATATTACAGGCTATAGCTACTAGAGATGGGTCGTTGATCCAGGGAGTTATTCTGATTGCTTGATTGGAGTCGGGAAGGAATTTTTTATTCCCCTAAAGTGGGGAAAATTGGCTTCTACCTCACAGTTTTTATTTTATTTTTTGCCTTCCTCTGGATCAACTTGCAGGTTAACAGGCCGAACTGGATGGACAAATGTCTTTTTTCGGCCTTATGTACTATGTTACTATGTTCAGTTCAGTGAACTTCAGCGAACAAACACAATATTTTCAAGACTGAATAGCAGACTGCAAGATGGCTCACTTACAATATCTGTATTAAAGGGATATTCCCATCACAGATAATGGGGTTATTAAGCTAAAATAAGCCCCGATTGTCTGACAGACAGAGGTGGGACCTGCACCTACTCCGAGAACAGAGAGGGGAAAGGTGGTGGAGGGCGCACTACTCATGCGCAGCCGCTCTCCATTCATTTCTATGGGGCCGCCCAAAAAAAACGAGCACTGGCTCGGCTATTTCCATCAGCCCCATAGAAATGAATGCGAGCGGTGGGTGCTGAAGCTCGTTTGGCGGGGTCCCTCAGTCACCACTTTCCCCACTCCATTATCGGCGTAGATGTGGTGGGTTCCAGAGGTGGGACCCACACCTTTTAGACAATGGGAGCATATCCTAGCGATATGATCCCATAGTCTGTGATGGGAATACCCCTTTAACTTCAAACAATGTTCCAAATCATTTTTCAGCAAGATCAACATCTACTGAATATCTGTAAAGACCGGAAGACACCTGGATTACTGTAGGACAACCAGTTATATTTTCAGGTGCCGTCGTGTACCAATAAAGTGTGCACTAGATTGATTATATGTAGGGCTGAGCAAACCCAAACTGTGAAGTTCGGGTTCGTACCGAACTTTAGGATTTTTGGACCCCGGACCCGAACACGAACATTTCAGTAAAAGTTTGGGTTCGGTGTTCGGCGCTTTCTTGGCGCTTTTTGAAAGGCTGTAGAGCAGCCAATCAACAAGCGGTTAACTGTCTGATCTTAGAAGCCATCACAGCCATGCCTACTAATGGCATGGCTGTGATTGGCCAGTTTAGCATGTGACCCAGCCTCTATATAAGCTGGAGTCATGTAGCTCTGCACATCACTCTGCTGTGCTTAGTGTAGGGAAAGAATGCTGCTGGTGATTTCAGGGAGAAAATAGGAGAGACTCTTTGCTCACAATCAGAATCTAACACAGCGATCTAAAAAAAAAAAACTTATAGTGACCAAAAAAAATAATAACTTATACAACATCTGGATTAGTCAGTGTGCAATTTAAGCTAGAAATACAGCCATCATGTTCTGGGGTTTTAAAAACACACTTTTTTTTGACAAAAAACACTATTTTTATGATCTGCAAAGTGTTACATTCAAGTTTAATATATACAACTTTCATATTCTGTTACCAAAAAAAATACACTTTTTGTTGGCAATATACAACATCTGGATTAGTCAGTGTGCAATTTTAGCTAGAAATACACCCATCATTTTCTGGGGTTTTAAAAACACACTTTTTTTTCCCAAAAAACTGTATTTTCCTGATCTGCAAGTGTTAAATTCAAGTTTAATATATGCAGCTTTCATATTCTGTTACAAAAAAAAAAAAAAAACTTTTTGGGCCATATACAACATTTGGATTAGTCAGTGTGCAATTTAAGCTAGAAATACACTTATCATTTTCTGGGGTTTAAAAAACACACTTTTTGCCAAAACCCAGTATTTTCCTGATCTGCAAGTGTAAAATTCAAGTTCAATATATACAGCTTTCATATTCTGTTACCCCAAAAAAAAAATCACTTTTCTGGCACTATACAACATCTGGATTAATCAGTGTGCAATTTAAGCTAAAAATACACTAATAATTTTCAGCGGTTTTAAAAACACATTTTTTTGCCAAAAAACAATATTTTCAGGCCTTGCAGCATCAGCACGTGTGAAGTTACAGGCTTATATATTGCTGTCAAATTCAGTCTCGTTTGGGCAAAAAAAAAAAAAATAGTTGGCAGCTTTTGATGCAGATGTCATTGTGAGATACACCATGAATACATTTGGGTTAGATTCAGAGATTTGAAATACTGCCATTTGGAGCAGCAATATTTAATTCAGGCCTACAGTGGTTCAGGCCGTGTGAGATACACCCTCTACATACAGGGGTTTGATTGAGGCATTTGAAATACAGCCATTTTGGGCAAATAAATATTTAATTCAGGCCTACATTGGGTCAGGCTGTGTGAGATACACCTTATACATAGGGCTTAAAGTCTTTCATTAATAAGACACCCTTTTTGGGGCAAAATACACAATATTTCAGGCCTTGCAGCATAAGCATGTTTGAAATTCCTGAGTTATATACTGCTGCCATATTGAGCTAACAAACACCCGTTTGGGAAAAAAAAAGTTTATTTGGCAGCTTTTGATGCATATGTCATTGTGAGATACACCCTTAATACATTTGAGTTAGATTCAGAGATTTGAAATACAGTCATTTTGTGCACCAATATTTAATTCAGGCCTACAGTGGTTCAGGCCATGTGAGATACACCCTTTATGTAGAGAAGTTTGATTCAGGCATGTGAAATACATAAATTTTTGGCAAAGAAATCTTTAATTCAGGCCTACACTGGTTCAGGCTGTGTGAGATACACCCTTTACATACAGGAGTTTAATTCAGGCATTTGAAATATAATCATTTTGGGCAAAGAAATCTTTAATTCAGGCCTACACTGGATCAGACCGTGGGAGATACACCCTTTACATACAGGGGTTTGATTCAGGTATCTGAAATACAGCCATTTTGGGCAAAGAAATCTTTAATTCAGGCCTACACTGGTTCAGGCCTTGTGAGATACACCCTTTTCATACAGAAGTTTAATTCAGGCATTTGAAATACAGACATTTTGGGCTAAGAAATCTTTAATTCAGGCCTATAGTGGGTCAGGCCGTGTGAGATACACCCTGTATATACAGGGCTTATATTCTTTCATGAACAAAACACCCTTTTTGGGAAAAAATACACAATATTTCAGGCCTTGCAGAATAAGCACGTTTGAAATTCATTGGTTATATACTGCTGCCATATTGAGTTATTAAACAAACACCCGTTTGGGTAGAAAAAGTTTATTTGGCAGCCTTTGCTGCATATGTCATTGTGAGATAAACCCTTAATACATTTGGGTTGGATTCAGAGATTTGAAATACCGCCATTTGGTGGACCAATATTTAATTCAGGCCTACACTGGTTCAGGCCGTGTGATATACACCCTTTACATACAGGGGTTTAATTCAGGTATTTGAAATAAAGCCATCTTGGGCAAACAAATCTTTAATTGAGGCCTAGTCTGGTTCAGGTCGTGTAAGATACACCCTTTACATACTTTCATTCTATTCTACTATTAATTAAACACCCATTTAGGGCAAGATCCTAAATTCAAGAAATATGAGGAGAGCGTCAAATAAGGGACGTGGCCCAGGTAGTGGTGCTGCTGGTGGAGCTCCTGTTGCAGGGAGAGGATGTGGTCGATCTGTGCCAGCTACACGCACAAGTGAAACCCCTTCCTCAGGTGCGAGTAGGCGACAGAACCTGCAGCAGTATTTGGTCGGGCCTAATGCGGCTCTACAAATGGTGAGGCCTGAACAAGTGCAGGCGATAGTAGATTGGGTTGCTGACAGTGGATCCAGTTCCTTCACATTGTCTCCCACCCAGTCTCCTGCTGAACGATCAGAGTTGACACCTGCAGCCAATGTCCATCAGTCTTTCACCTCACCCCCTTGCAAATCAGCCAAGCAGTCTGCGCCCCAAGTCATGCAGCAGTCTCTTCTACTTTTTGATGACTCTGTTAGCAGGGTTTCCCAGGGCCATCCACCTAGCCCTGCCCCAGAAGTGGAAGAGATGGAGTGCACCGATGCCCAACCACTTATCTTTCAAAATGAGTACATGGAAGGACCATCACAGCATGTCTCGGATGATGATGAAACAAAGGTGCCAACTGCTGGGGCTTTCGAAAGTGTGCAGACAGACAAAGAAGGCAGGGGTGAAGACTGGGTGGAAGATGATGTGGAGGATGATGAGGACCTCGACCCCACATGGAATCAAGGTCATGCGAGTGACCTATGTAGTTCGGAGGAAGAGGCGGTGGTTGCATAGAGCCACTAGCACAGCAGAATAGGGAGCAGGGTGCAAAAGCAGAGCGGCCGTCCTCTAGACAGTACAGCTGCTACTGCCCACCGCAGCATGGAACCGAGCACACCAAAGCCAGCTCCAAGGAGTTCCTTGGCGTGGCAGATCTTCAGACAATGTGCTCACGAAAAGACACGAGTGGTTTGCACGCTGTGCAATCAGAGCCTGAAGCGAGGCATAAACGTTCTCAACCTGAGCACAACCTGCATGACCAGGCATTTAAGTGCAAAGCAAGAGCTGCAGTGGAATAGACACATCAAAAACCAAGAAAGATCTCTGGCTCCTCCTGCTTCCTCCTCTGCTGCAGCCGCGGCCTCTTCATCCACCTCTGGAGTGACAGTGCCACCTGCCATCCCGCAAACAGAGGATATGTCAGCAACACCTGTGTAACCAAGCATCTCCACAATATCCCATGGAAGAGTTCAGCTCTCCATCTGCAAAATGCTGGAGAGGAAGAGGAAGTACCACCCTACCCACCCTCGATCCCTAGCCCTGAATGCCAGCATTTCTAAATGACTGGCCTTTGAAATGCTGTAATTCCGTCTGGTGGAGACGGATAGATTTAAAGGCCTTATAGCGGTGGCTGTCCCACAGTACGTCGTGCCCAGCCGCCACTACTTTTCAAGACGAGCCATCCCTTCCCTGCACAACCAAGTAGGGGACAAATTCAGGTGTGCACTGCGCAATGCCATCTGTGGCAAGGTGCACCTGACTATGGATACGTGGATGAGTAAGCACGGTCAGGGCCGTTATATCCTCATGACAGCACAGTGGGTAAATGCAGTGGTGGCTGCGCCTGAGGCGGATAGCAGTTTGGTGCATGTCCTTCGACCACCGAGGATTGCAGGGCACTTCAGTTTGCCTCCTGTTGCTTCCTTATCCTATTCTGCTTCCTCATTCTCTACCAGCTCCTCATCCGGTCAGCATAACACCTTCACCACCAACTTCAGCACAGCCAGGGGTAAACAACAGCAGGAAGTTTTAAAATGTATCTGTTTGGGGGACAAACCCCACACTGCGCAGGAGCTGTAGACGGGCATGGAACAACAGACCGATGAGTGGTTTGTGCCAGTCAGCCTCAAGCACGGCCTGGTGGTGTGCGATAATGGGCGAAATCTCGTAGCAGCTCTGGGACTAGCCGGTTTGATGCAGAAGTGCGGGCCATCAGTGCACACTTTCGGCGTTCTCATTCTGCTGCTGCTCGCCTGTTAGCGCTGCAGCGTAACTTCGGCCTTCCCGCTCACCACCTCATATGCGATGTGCCCACAAGGTGGAACTCCACCTTGCACATGCTGGCAAGACTGTACGAGCAGCACCAGGCAATAGTGGAGTTTCAGCTGCTGCACGCACGGGTGAGTCACTCGGCGGAACAGCACCACTTCACCACCAATGACTGGGCCTCCATGCGAGACCTGTGTTCCTTGTTGCTCTGTTTCGAGTACTCCGCCAACATAGCCAGTTCCGATAATGCCGTTCTCAGCGTTACTATCCCACTTCTATGCCTCCTTGAAAAAATGCTCCTGCCGATGATAGAAGATTATGTGGCACAGGAGGAGGTGGAGGAAGAGGGATCATTTTGCAGGGTTTCCAGCCAGTCATTCCCAAATGGCTCCTAGGGTGGGTTCCTGCACCCACAAACCCAAGGTACACAATTGTTCAGTCAGGGCACAGTTTTGCAGGCTGATCAGGTGGAGATCAGGAGAAGATGGAGGAGGAGGAACCATGTTCACAGCAGGGCGGCACCCAGACCAACTTATGGCCATCACTGGTGCGTGGATGGGGGGATACAGAGGACACAGACGATACACCTTCCACAGAGGACGGCTTTTCGTTGCCTCGGGGCAGCCTGTCACACATGAGTGTGTACATGTTGCAGTGTCTCCACAACGACCGCCGAGTTGCCCACATTCTAACTTATGCTGATTACTGGGTGGCCACGCTGCTGGATCCCCATTATAAGGACAACATACAGTCCTTAATTACGTCACTGGAGCGTGATCGTAAGATGCGCGAGTACAAGCGCACGCTGGTAGACGCGCTGCTGGTGGCATTCCCACCTGACAGCAGGGGCACAGTGGAAGCACAAGGCGAAAGCAGAGGATGAGGAAGAGGTCGCCAACGCAGTTGGGGCATCGCCAGCACCTCAGAAGGCAGGGTTAGCATGGTCGAAATGTGGAAAAGATTTGTCAGCACGCCACAACAAACAGCACCACCAGCTGATATGGAACATCTTATCAGGAGGCAGCATTTCACCAACATGGTGGAGCAGTATGTGTTCACATGCCTACATGTACTGAATGACGGGTCTGCCCCCTACAACTTCTGGGTCTCCAAATTGAGCACATGGCCTGAGCTTGCCCTTTACGCCTTGGAGGTGCTGAACGTGTGTTTAGCATGGCAGGGGGCGTCATCACAGACAAGTGCAGCCGCCTGTCCACAGCCAATGTGGACAATCTCACGTTCATTAAAATGTCCATACCTTGTCCAGAATAGACATGTATACCGGCAGTAACCAGCCATTGTTATACTGCAGCACAATTGCTCATGTTTGTATTTTGGATATTTCACATTCTTTTGGAGTGTACCTTAATTTTAAAAAAATGTATTAAAAATAAATAAAAATTGTCATTAACATTTTTTCGGGTGAAATTCACCAATTTTTGTGTGTATAGTACCAGTGCTATACCTAGTAGTCTGGTAAAATAAATTTAATAAATTATCTGTTACATTTTCTGGTGAAATTAACCAATTTTTGGGTGTATAGTACCACTGCTATACCTAGTAGGCCCGTTTAAAAATAAATAAAAATTGTCATTAACATTTTCGGGATGAATTCATAAATTTTGGGGTGTATAGTACCACTGCTATACCTATTAGACCGGTAAAATAAAAAAAATAAAAAATATCTGTTGCATTTTCTGGGGAAATTCACCAATTTTTGGGTGTATAATACCATTGCTATACCTAGTAGGCCGTTTAAAAAATAAATAAAAATATTGTTATTTACATTTTCAGTTGAAATTCAACAATTTTTGTGGTGTGAAGTACTACTGCTAGACCTAGTAGACAGGTTAAACAATAAAACAAATTTGTCTGATACATTTTATGGTGAAATTCAACAATTTTTTGGTGTGATGTACCACTGCTATACCTATTAGACCAGCAAATAAAAAAAATAACATTTGTCAGTTACATTTTATGGTCAAATTCACAAATTTTTGGGTGTAATATACCCCTCCTCTACCCAGTTGACAACCTAATAAATTTCAATAATTTTTATTTTACATTTTCGGGTGACAATAAACAATTGTTTTCTGTCATAGACCCCTGCTCTACCAAGTAGACAGGTTAATTAATTTCTGCAATTTTTCTGTTACATTCTTGGGTTGACATTATACAATTTTAGACGTGAATAAACCCCTGCTCTGCATAGGTGACAGGGAATAACATTTCTGAAATGCTTCTTTAATTGATGCATGTCACCTCCTTTGATTCAATGCTTAAATTTAAACAAGTTGTACCACATTTAACCTTCAATACATTGTCCCACATTTCCGCTATACTCTTTTGGACAACATTTGCGCCTCAATAACTTTTCCCACAATTCCACTTGACTCTTTTGGCCCACATTTGGGCTTCTGTAATTTGTCCCACATTTGCACCTCAATAGCTTTTCCCACATTTCTGCTCAATACCAATTTTTTAAAATACATTTATATACCTTAAATTTGGTCTCTTTTTCTCACGCTCCCTCTCTGGCCTCGAACCCTGATTCTGCGCCACCCATGATCACCGTGGTAGGCGCATAAAAGAACATCGAAGGTTGATAGAGCAGATATCAAATTGGATCGTGAACATCACAGGGACGTGCAACATGGTGGGGCAGTAAGTATGCACATGCCTACACGAACTAACTGACAAGGGTCAGCCCCTGCAACTTCTGAGTCTCCACATTGGGCACATGGCCTGAGCGTGCCCTTTACACCTTGGAGGTGCTGGCCTGCCCTGCAGCCAGTGTATTGTCTGAACGTGTGTTTAGCACGACTGGAGGGTTATATTTCCCAATGTTTTGTTTTAAAATTATTTTTATTGTTTTATGTCAAAGACAAAACATTAGGATCCAAAATGCATAAACAATATGCTTTTGGGCAATCAAGAGTTCTCAAAACATTCGGAGATATTACATTGAAAAGTCAGGTTGCACCTAGATGCTCATGTTGTTACAGGACTGTATACAGCTGTTTCACAATTCAATAGTGTAATACAATTACAAAAACCTAAATGAACAGAATATTGGGTACAGTGGAACATGGGGAGGGGGGGGAGGAAAGGAAAGGGGGGGAATACTGGAAGTCTGTATGGTCTTAAGGTAAGTATCAGATGGAGACAGGGTATTTTGACTGGTATTGTATTATTACAAGTATGGCCTTACCAAACATATATCTCATGGAAAGGAGGCATGGTATAACTGTAGTTCAGTAAATAAAGTGAAAATCGCCTGGTGTTGTAATTGTACTTAATTAAGAGATCTACAACTTAGATATCAACTGTAGGCCATAATTTCAAGAAAGTCTCTGTCTTTAAGGGAGCAGAGCATTTCCTGTACTTACCCCAGGGCCCCCAAATTTCCTCAAATCTATGTATGGTTCTAGAGTCCCAGTGAGCGATCTGTACAAGTCGATATAGCTGATCACATCTCTGAATCCACTGAGGTTTTGTAGAGGGATCAGTAGATTTCCAATTAACCGCAATCAGTAGTCTAGCAGCCACGATCAGGATACTACAAAGGGAACAAGTGGTTCTTGAGCACTGGGTATAGTTGAATAATCCGAAAAAGCATAATTTCGGGGATGCTGCAATTGAAGACCCACTAAGGTCTGAGATAGTTTTACATACAAGTTCCCAGAAGAGTTTTAATTTAGGACAGGACCACCATATGTGATCATGAGTACCTATTTTAGCTCGACACCTCCAACACTCTGGGTTGCAAACTGGGAACATGCGGCTGAGACGGTATGGTGTATAGTACCATTGTGATATAACCTTGTAGCTATTTTCCTGTAGTTTGGCACATCTGGACACCCTGGATGGATTCAATAGGGCATTTTTTTACTTCATTGGGGGTAAAAGTGATGTTTTGGTCTTTTTCCCATTGTTTAATACAAGATAGGTTATCATATCTTGTTAGGGATAATAGAAGATCGTATAGCTTTGATATCTTACCTTTTGGTTACTTTGTTTGTAAAGCTAGTTTTCAAAGGGAGAGTGTTCTGGGAAGTCGGGCAACTCTGCAAGATGTTGTTTCATATATTGGGTGAAATGCATCAAGTGAAATGTAGACAAACTAGTCAGTAAAGGGTGTTCTCTTAGTGTCTTGAGCATCGGGGCATCATTGTCAGGGCATAGGTCGAGGGCTGGGGAACAGATATTTATAACTCTTTCTGGAAGAGTTTCCTGAAAATGTATAGTATAATTGAACAACACATTATTTGCAATAATATTTGATAATTCGGAGTTAGTTGTTTCAACCAGTCAGAATCCCTCCACATACTCAATGTGTAACCTGTGATGGGGCTTAGAGAGTGTAATGCTTTATTCATGTGGTGACGTTCTAGAAATAGCAGGGATCTGATTGGCAGAGGAGATAGGCTGTTCTCAACCACTATATCCAGTCTTTTCCCAGACGGTCTCAGCCAAACATCTCGAGCACACAATTGCCTTATGGTACATATAGAGATCCGGAACTCCCAGACCTGTTGCAGGGCATTTAATTATTTGTTTATACAGTGATCTGGCTTTCTTTCCTCCCCAAAGGAATCTCGAGAAATTTTTTTGAAGTTTAGTAAAATATTATTTTGGAAATGTTATAGGCAAAGCTTGGAGGTAATAGAGGATAGTAGGCATAAGAATGGACTTAATTAACACTCTACGACCAAACCATGAGATAAAGGGAATTTCCCATGAACTTATCATGTCCTCAAGACGTTTGGGGAATGAGAGAAAGTTTTCATTAAACAAACATGAAAATTCCGGTGTAAGTTTAACCCCAAGGAAGGTAACTGAATGTGATGTCCACTGAAAGGATGAGAGCTTTTTTATCTCGTTTAAATCCTTTTCTTGGATAGACACATTCAAAACTGTAGATTTTGAGATATTTACCAAGAACTTGGAGAGTGTATGGAACGTCTGCAGGGTTGTCTCAATGGCTGGGAAGGCAGTCTTGAGATTGGTGATAAGCTGCAAAACATCATCTGCGAACGCAGCCGTTTGGTGAGTTGTGTCTCCCACCAACATGCCCACAATGTCAATGTTTTGTCTGAATGATTGCAAGAGAGTCTCAATCGCCAGTACAAATAGCAATGGTGACAGAGGGCACCCCTGTCTCGTGCCATTTGCTATGGGGAACCTTGGAGAGAGGGTACAATTTACTAGGATGCGCGCTGTGGGTTTTTGATACATTGCCATAACACCTGCAATGAAAGTGTCCAGAACGCCAAATTTAGTCATAGCCTGAGCCATAAATAACCAGTCTACTCTATCGAAAGCCTTTTCAGTGTCCATACTAAGTGTGGCTAGCGGTATTCTTTTCTTGTTTGCAAGCTGCATAAGTTGCATAATTCTGATTATGTTGTTTTTCCCCTCTCTGCCAGGTATGAATCCTACTTGCTCTGAAGATATATGGTCTGGTAAGTATATTTTTAATATATTAGCCAGTAGTTTGGCATATCATTTTAGGTCATCGTTTAAGAGTGAGATTGGTCTATAGTTCGAGCAAAGTGAATGGTCTTTGTTAGGTTTAGGTATAACAGTAATCTGAGCCAACAGCATATCATTGGAAAAGGTTGCTCCATCTCTTGCTTTATTACAGACTTGTAATAATCTGGGTAATAATATGTCTTTAAAGGTGGAATAATAAATGATCGGTAGACCGTCAGGGCCGGGGCTCTTATTTAGGTGGGAATTTAGCTTGTTTACTTGGGCTGTGGTCAGGGAAGGCAAATCTAGTGTACTCAGCCATGATTGTATGTGTTGTTTTCTCTCAGCTATTTGATCGGG
This sequence comes from Bufo gargarizans, assembly GCF_014858855.1. Classification (NCBI taxonomy): domain Eukaryota; kingdom Metazoa; phylum Chordata; class Amphibia; order Anura; family Bufonidae; genus Bufo; species Bufo gargarizans. Next base: position 450,526,596 of record NC_058081.1, read on the forward strand.
TGTTACATCACTTTGAAGATTATAAAGCTGCGTATAGTATTTGCAGAATTGATCTGCTATAAGGTCGGTTTTGTGAACTAGTTTTGACTCCTGTGTCTTGATACAAGATATGAAGGAAGCAGCTTTCCTTTTTTTAAGTTGAGAGAACATTAGTTTTGAGGCTTTGTTGCCATGGGCGTAGTGTTTATATTGAGTTGAGAGGAAGAGTTTAGCCGTATTGGCATTTAATATGTTCTTTAACTCTGACCTTAGGGAATCCAGATGTGCCAAATCAGCCGTACTCAATGATCTCTTGTGCTGTTTTTCCCACTTGGAGATTTATAAGGTTACAATTTTTGAGGAAACACAATTGCTGAGATGCTGTTGTGGAATGAATAAACAATCCAATCTGTGGTATGACTGGTGGTCTGCTGAATAGAATGTAAAATCCTTTTCCGTAGAGTGCATAACCCTCCAGATATCAACCATCCCGAAGTGGAACAGGGCAGTTTTAATTTTGTTTAAAGCTAATTTTGATAATGTCGATGCGCCTGATGATGAGTCTATTTGGGGTACCAAAGCGATATTAAAGTTGCCACCAAGAAGGACTATACCTTCTGCAAAGTCTCCAAATTTGTTGATGACATCCAATAGCCATATAGTCTGTCCAGTGTTGGGTGCATATACATTGCCAAAAGTGAACAGTTGTTGGCCTACTGACCCCTTCACAAAAATTAATCTACCGGCGTCATCTTTTAACGTATCATGATGAGAAATTAACCCCTTAAGGACCAGGCTCATTTTCACCTTAAGGACCAGGCCATTTTTTGCAAATCTGACCAGTGTCACTTTAAGTGCTCATAACTTTAAAACGCTTCAACTTACCCAGGCCGTTCTGAGATTGTTTTTTCGTCACATATTGTACTTCATGACACTGCTAAAATTGGGTCAAAAAAGTTAATTTTTTTGCATAAAAAAATACATTTTTTACCAAAAATTTTGAAAAATTAGCAAATTTCAAAGTTTCAGTTTCTCTACTTCTGTAATACATAGTAATACCCCCAAAAATTGTGATGACTTTACATTCCCCATATGTCTACTTCATGTTTGTAGCATTTTGGGAATGATATTTTATTTTTTGGGGATGTTACAAGGCTTAGAAGTTTAGAAGCAAATTTTGAAATTTTTGAGAAATCTTCAAAATCCCACTTTTTATGGACCAGTTCAGGTTTGCAGTCATATTGTGAGGCTTAGATAATAGAAACCTCCCAAAAATGACCCCATTCTAGAAACTACACCCCTCAAGGTATTCAAAACAGTTTTTTCAAACTTTATTAACCCTTTAGGTCTTCCACAAGAGTTGATGGCAGATGGAGAAACAATTTTGAAATTTCTATTTTTTGGAAAATTTTCCAATATAATCAATTTTTTCCAGGAGTAAAACAAGGGTTAACTGCCAAACAACACTCAAAATGGGTTGCCCTGATTCTGTAGTTTGCAGAAACACCCCATATGTGGTTGTAAACTACTGTTTGGCCGAACGGTAGCACATAGAAGGAGGGGAACACCATATGGGTTTTGGAAGGCAGATTTTGCAGGACTGGTTTTGTTTATACCATGTCCCATTTGAAGCCCCCTGTTGCACCCCTAGAATAGAAATTTCAAAAAAGTGACTCCATCTAAGAAAGTACACCCCTCAAGGTATTCAAAACTGGGTTTACAAACTTTGTTAACCCTTTAGGTGTTCCACAAGAGTTAATGGCAGATGGAGAAACAATTTTGAAATTTCTATTTTTTGGAAAATTTTCCAATATAATCAATTTTTTCCAGGAGTAAAACAAGGGTTAACTGCCAAACAACACTCAAAATGGGTTGCCCTGATTCTGTAGTTTACAGAAACACCCCATATGTGGTCGTAAACTACTATTTGGCCGAACGGGAGCACATAGAAGGAGGGGAACACCATATGGGTTTTGGAAGGCAGATTTTGCAGGACTGGTTTTGTTTATACCATGTCCCATTTGAAGCCCCCTGTTGCACCCCTAGAATAGAAATTTCAAAAAAGTGACTCCATCTAAGAAAGTACACCCCACAAGGTATTCAAAACTGGGTTTACAAACTTTGTTAACCCTTTAGGTGTTCCACAAGAGTTAATGGCAGATGGAGAAACAATTTTGAAATTTCTATTTTTTGGAAAATTTTCCAATATAATCAATTTTTTCCAGGAGTAAAACAAGGGTTAACTGCCAAACAACACTCAAAATGGGTTGCCCTGATTCTGTAGTTTGCAAAAACACCCCATATGTGGTCGTAAACTACTGTTTGGCCGAACGGTAGCACATAGAAGGAGGGGAACACCATATGGGTTTTGGAAGGCAGATTTTGCAGGACTGGTTTTGTTTATACCATGTCCCATTTGAAGCCCCCTGTTGCACCCCTAGAATAGAAATTTCAAAAAAGTGACTCCATCTAAGAAAGTACACCCCTCAAGGTATTCAAAACTGGGTTTACAAACTTTGTTAACCCTTTAGGTGTTCCACAAGAGTTAATGGCAGATGGAGAAACAATTTAGAAATTTCTATTTTTTGGAAAATTTTCCAATATAATCAGTTTTTTCCAGGAGTAAAACAAGGGTTAACTGCCAAACAAAACTCAAAATGGGTTGCCCTGATTCTGTAGTTTGCAAAAACACCCCAAATGTGGTCGTAAACTACTGTTTGGCTAAACGGCAGGACATAGAAGAAGGGGAACGCCATACGGTTTTTGGAAGGCAGATTTTGCTGGACTGGTTTATTTACACCATGTACCCTTTCAAGCCCCCTGATGCACCCCTAGAGTAGAAACTCCATAAAAGTGACCCCATCTAGGAAACTACGGGATAAGGTGGTTGTTGTTTTGGGACAATTTTTGGGGTAAATTAGATTTTTGGTTGCTCTATATTACTCTTTTTTGAGGCAATGTAACAAAAAAATTTAATTCTAAAATTGTTTCTACATTCGCTATTTAGTTTTGTGGAACACCTAAAGGGTTAACATAGTTTGTAAAGTAATTTTTGAATACCTTGAGGGGTGTAGTTTCTTAGATGGGGTCACTTTTTTGGAGTTTCTAGTCTAGGCTACATCAGGGGGGGCTTCTAATGGGACATGGTGTAAAAAAAAAAAACTGTCCATCAAAATCTGCCTTCCAGAAACCGTATGGAGTTCCCTTCGTTCTATGCCCTGCCGTGCGGCTATATAGCCATTTACGACCACATATGGGGTGTTTCTGCAAACTACAGAATTGGGGCAATAAATGTTTAGTTTTGTTTGGCTGTTAACCCTTGCTTTATTACCGGCAAAATGGATTTAAATTTAAATTTTGCCCAAAAATAGGTGTTTTGGCACCGTTTTTATTTTATATTTTTAACACCGTTCATCCGAGGCGTTTGGTAAAAAGTTATTTTTATAGCGACGACTTTTACGCACGCGACGATGCCCAATATGTATGGCTCTCAGACTTTGGAGACACTAAGCAGGCATCCTAAAACTGCGGCCCTCCAGATGTTGTAAAACTACAATTCCCACCATGCCCTGATGATGGCTGTAGGTTGTCTGGGCATGCTGGGAGTTATAGTTTTACAACATCTGGAGGGCCGCAGTTTGAGGATGCCTGCACTAAAACTAATATTTTTTGGGGAAAGAAAAATTGTTTTCGTGTCTCCAAAGTCTGAGAGCCATAGTGTTTTATGTTCTCTAGTGAACTGTTGGGGATTATAAAAATTTAGTACTCCATGGAAGTGTGATACTCCCTGAAGCAATCGATAATGCAGAGGCCCGGATGATCGGGGCACGTGTCACATTGAGTTGTGGTGTCCTTCCGTATCCCCCTCTTGTGACACACTCTGCACTTTTTTTGGGTTCGTCCCTTCTTTCCCTTCTATGGGGGACCACACCTGGAAAGTGTTGGCCAGGGACGATCCGGGCGCCTCCAGTTCCCGAGGTACTCCGGCCTGCTCTTTCCCGGTCCGAAAAGATCAGGTCTTTGAGGACTGCCTCATAGAATTGGAGGAATGTCCCTGTGCTGCCAGCGCTTCGGGATAGTACAAAAGAATTGTACATGGCAACCTGCACCATGTAGACCGCAACTTTTTTGTACCATGCCCGGGTTTTGCGCATGGCGTTATATGGCGTGAGGACTTGATCAGAGAGATCAACTCCTCCCATATACCGATTGTAGTCGACGATACAATCGGGCTTGAGGACCGTTGCCGCGGTACCTCGCACAGGGACTGGGGTGGTGCTGTTACCGTGGATTGTGGACAGCATAAGGACATCCCTCTTGTCCTTATACCTGACCAGCAACAGGTTTCCACTGGTAAGTGCACGGGTCTCACCCCTGGGGATAGGTACCTGGAGGGGGTAGGCAGGGAGGCCGCGTTGATTTTTCCGCACGGTCCCACAAGCGAACGTGGATCTGGCGGCAAGGGACCTGAACAAGGGAATGCTGGTATAAAAGTTGTCCACGTACAAGTGGTAACCCTTATCCAGCAGTGGGTACATAAGGTCCCACACGAGTTTCCCGGTAACACCCAGAGTGGGGGGACATTCTGGTGGTTGAATCCGGGAATCTCGCCCCTCGTACACACGAAATTTGTAAGTGTACCCTGAGGTACTCTCACAAATTTTGTATAGCTTCACGCCATACCTCGCCCGCTTTGTGGGAATGTATTGGCGGAAACTGAGTCTCCCCTTGAACGCAACGAGAGACTCATCAACCGCGACCTCCCTTCCAGGTACGTAGGCCTGCTGAAATGTGGCCCCAAAGTGATCGATGACCGGCCGTATCTTGTACAGCCGGTCATAGGCAGGATCACCTCGGGGTGGACATGCTGCATTATCGGAATAATGCAGACATTTCCGGATGGCCTCAAACCGGTGACGTATCATGACCATACTGTACAGTGGGGTCTGGTACAGCACGTCCCCACTCCAGTATTGCCTGACACTGGGTTTTTGGACTAGACCCATATGCAGCACGAGGCCCCAAAATGTCCTCATTTCGGCTGCACTGACCGGCGTCCAGCCACCGGGTCTAGCCAAAACTGAGCCTGGGTTTTGAGCGACGAACTGTTGGGCGTACAGATTCGTCTGCTCCACCATCAAATTCACCAGTGGGTTACTGAAAAAAAAACTAAAAAAGTCTATTTCAGTAAACCCCACTGTGGGAATCTGGATTCCAGGATTGCCAGCGAAATCCGGAATCTCAGGCTCAAAGTCCACTGGGGGACACCAGCTAAGTTCATCGGCAGGGGGCTCCGGTGAACTTATTTGGTGGGCCGGGAAACCAGTACGAACCCCAGGGCGGCTCGTACTAGGGTGGGCCACAGGATCCCTAGCATGTGTGGCCCCTGGCTCCGCCTGGCGGCGTCTCCGCTGCCTTGGTGGCTCATCGTCATCCGATGATGATGAGGAGGATGCGGATGACAAAAGGAACGTGGGGTCATCCTCATCCTCACTGGGGCTCTCAGAGTCGGAGGCAATCTGGGCATATGCCTCCTCGGCCGAGAACACCCGGCGGGCCATGGGTGTGTGTGTGTGCGTGTGTATGTGCGTGCGTGTAAACCTTTATTCTATGTGCGTGTGTGTGGGGGCACGGGTGTTCACGTACTAAAAAGTCCAGGCAAAAAAAAGTGTTAGGAAAAAAAAAAAAAAAAAAGTTCAAACTTGCTGATCTGCGGTTCAACGCTGATCAGCGGTCGGTGGGGTGGTGGGGCGGGCGATGCGCTAACAGTGGACGGACGCTAAAAAGTGCCGGCCAGTCAGCGCACGCAGAAAAAAAAAAAAAGTGGTGGTGGGGGAAGGGTCTGGTGGTGGGGGGAGGGGGTTGGTGGGGGGGGGGCTGGTGGTGGGGGGGGGGGGCTGGTGGTGGGGGGGATGCGGGGGGGGGCAAGTGGCAGGGGGGGTCTGGGGTCTGAAAGTTGAAAAAAAAAAGTTTGGAATAAATGTGCTTTTTTTTTTTTTCTAACTTTTCCCTTCTATCCCTGCCTAAAGGTGCCTCTCCCTCACTGACCCTAACCTATCTGGGTGGCGATGGGTGCAGGAGGGTGATGGATGCCGATTTAGGGGGACACAGGAGCTGGTGCTGGACGATGCTGCACGGTCAGGGTGCTGGACAGGAAGAGGAGGGGAGAGAGGAGCGCAGGAAGTTTGAATCTTGCGCCTCTCTCCCCTGCACCAATCAGCACCCTGGACAGCGGCGTTCAGCACCAGGGCCAGCTCCGCCTCTGCAAATCCTCGGACTGCGATTGGTGGTGTAAAATTACGCCACCGATCGCAGTCTTTTTCCGGTTCATCGGGTCACAGGACACCCGAATGGACCGGAAACGCAGAAAACCGCAGGTCTGAATTGACCTGCGGTTTTCTGCGATCGCCGATACGGGGGGGTCCAATGACCCCCCCCTGCGTTGTTACGGGATGCCGGCTGAATGATTTCAGCCGAAATCCCGTTTCGATTAACCCCCGCGGCGCCGGAATTCAGATTTTAAGTCAGGACGTACCGGTACGTCCTCGGTCCTTAAGGACTCGGGAAATAGGGCGTACCGGTACGTCCTCGGTCCTTAAGGGGTTAAGGTATTCTTGTGAAAGGCTATATTTCCAAATGTTTTGGGGTATACGCTAATAAAAAAAATAATAAATTTAACCAAAAAGCAGTGTAAGCTACCTCCTCCTCCACCGCCACTTCCACCTATACTGCCACATCCACCGCCTCCTCAACCTCCCACTCCATATGGACCTGGTCCTCCTAGATCAAGATATATATTTTTAATGTATTTTATGTTATTTTAAGTCATTTCCCTATCCATGTTTGTTTGCAGAGCACTTGCCATGCTCTTAACCACATTTTGACGACATTTTACAGCCATTTTAGTGCTCAAAAGTTCAGGTCCCCATTGACTTAAATGGGGTTCAGGGTCAAGTTCGGGTCAAGTTCGGGTCCCGAACGCTAACTTTTTTCCGAAGTTCGGCCGAACCCGTCGAACCCGAACCTCCAGGAGTCCGCTCAACTCTACTAGTAAATAATGAGCAAATGGGAACAACAAAATGCAAAGGGAAGTACACTTAACTTCAATAGAAAATGGATGAGCAGGAACTCAGATGATGACCACATACCAGCTCTTCCAACTCCAGGCAGATAATATCAACCACATGGTATGAAGTGTGAGTCCATACTAAATAGAGGGGCAGTAATGACCACAAGCTACACCTGAGACAAGAAGTGTGGTCATTACCAACAACAACACTGCAACAAGTAAAAACAGATAGGCTGTCAGATAACCTTATGTGCAGCCAGTCTCTCAGATCTTCTAACCTCTGTCACAGGAGGGACCGTAACATTAGGATACTGGAGGTTTTTTAGTATTTGTGTTTTCATTTTTCTTCCCTATTTTCCTTGAGCCATAACCTTTTTATATTTTCGGTTATATAGCTGTATGAGGGATCTGCCCAATTTAAGACATAATTTTTAGATGCTTGGTCCCAACAAGCCAATTTTTTTTGTTTTTTTCTCATAGCACTATGAAAAAGATTTACAATTTTCCTGCGCCAGAGGCGCAAAAAAAGTGTTCTAGCATGGGTGGGAAGGGGGTTTGGCCACCAGCGGCAACAAAGTTATCTTTATTTACGCCAGAGCTGCTGTAGATTTCTGTTTAGGTGCTCAGAATGCTAGAGGATGCACCTAAGTTATGTCAAGTCCTGCACCTCATCATAAATTAGGTGCATCCTAATCAGAGTAAAAACATATTTAAAAAAAGTCATATACAGTATGTATCTCTAATGCTCAGCATCCTGAGGTGCAGAGTCTAATGGACTCTGTGGCTTTCAGCCTTAACACCCACTAGAAGATGTGAACCGTATTACAGAAGGATCTTCAGGTTGCTATCCCCAGAATTTTCAGAAATTAACAGTAGCAGCACTAATAAGGCTGTGATATAATCAGCAACAGATGCAAGGAGAGCATTCAGAAAAGTAACATGCCAGAGAACAAAATAGTAGCATAGTCAGCAATGAAGCCATGGGTCAGAACCAGGTGTGGATCAGCAGGTGAAAGGCAAATAATCCAAAGACAGGAACATAGTGAGGAACAAGGCTGATTTAAAGATCAAGATCAATTCTGAAAGTCTAACATTAAATCAGAAATACATTATCAAAACCCAGGATGGGATGAACATTAATCAAGCAGCAACAAGTTGGAAACGGATTGCCTTTTTAATAAACCAGGCCTGTTTACATCAGCAGACACCAGTTTCCTGTTATTCCAGGCCTGAATCCACTGAGACCACAGTGCAGATCAGGACTAGTGACATAAGCATTCGGTTGCTTAGAAATAGTATTCAAGCATGCAGTGCTGGAACTGTGAAAGATAAATCCTAACACAAATTTTCCAAAGCTCCCAACATTCTATGTTTGTTCACTGTCTGCACAGAGTTTGGTGATATGAATTATGGGAAGTGTTATTTTTACACCAGGCACTAGAGATCAGCAAATTGGTTCTAGATTAATTAAAATCAACCCAAATTTTGGAACAATTTGGATTTCAACCAAATCCAAGAGAGAAAATAATAATAATAAAAAAGAGTGATGGGGAAAAAATTATGAGTACTAGTGCACCTCAGAGTTTTTTACACAAATTTTCAGTCCATTTGGAGCACTTTTAATTGATTCCGACCCAAAAAGAACTTGTCTGCCAATTTGGCTGAATTGAACCCGATTAAAATTTTGTGTAATTCTCTCATTTCTATCAGGCACTGTACAGTAACCTGTGGGAATAAAAAATAAAAATAAATGTTTTACCATATTACATGCTGTGTTTGATTAATAAACTATTGTGTCTGAAATTAATTGTAGAATGGTGTTTTATGTAAACATACACTTTATAGTGTATGGAGTTTCCCCTCTGTAGATATCTAATGTATATGCATCAGCAGGCCTATACAATTAACTATTGTGCAAAAATTGAATAATTGTAAATGTTGGAAAATTTTTCTTGGTATTGCTATCTGACCATTGCACGGCACCGATAGAAATCTGTTTATTACACTTTTTATGTTTATGCAACAAATGGACTAAACAACTACAAGCAGCTTTTAGATCAAGTGCATGAAAACTGGAACAGGTGGCAGATGTGTGTCTTTTCTCACAAAGCATTATTCTCTATAATCTATCCACAGTGAAGCCATTTGGAAGCCATATAACATGAAGTGAGATTTAAAAAAAAGTCTTATGTGAATGCAAACTGTAACTGAGTTTCTCATGTAAGTTGTTATTTTATGACTACTCAATTATTGTGCCTGCTTCACTGGCTTATATCACTGTATTTGAAATTGTTTATACCTAAAAATTATTTTATTGTTCACCCAGCACTTAGTAATAGAGATGGCCTTGTGGTTCGCTCGGTAGTCGTTTTGCGGCAATCTTTGCGCGTTCGCAATTCGCCGAACATGAGAACATATGGAGATATTTGAGCCCGCTATATTCTTTTACATTTTTAAGAACTTTGACCCATGACACATCCATCAGGTGGTACACGACAGCTAATTGAGATATTTCAGCACATGGACATACCCCCTACCTTATAAATAAACCTGATCTGGGCGCCATTTTACATTCAGTGTTTTGCCAGTGTAGGGAGAGGTTGCTGTGTGGAGCAGGGACAGGCTATTAGGGACACCAAACACTAGCTAATAGGGCCACACAAGTCCTTTTAAGGACTGGTATAGGTGTGCTATCGATAGGTGTGATACACAGAGGGGTACAATATACTTATAATATAGTTTTATAATGAGTCAAAAACACATAGATCTATATAGTGATCACCTGGAAGTCAGGGGCCTAGGGGCTAGGGGCTTACTAGGGCCATTTTTATATAGGGTAAGATATTGGACAGGGTCGCTCTTATCAGGGTGGGTGGTCCATGGTTAGGCTATCAGGGCCAGAATATTACCCCCCTGTAGGGAAATATCAGGGACAGTTCTTTGCCCACCCTGTCCTTCAATACCACATAATCATCTAGCTCAGGGATAGATGTTTTTTGCTTTCCCTCCGGGATTTGTAGATGTGCACTGGAAACCCCCAAGATTGTGGTAGGACATATGGTTTCTGATTTGGTGCCACCGAGCACCTGATTTAGTGCCGCCGAGCACTTATTATTGCCTACCACATCTATGGTTTTTGCTTAACTTTAATAATTTAATTTATTTTCATTTTGAGGGATATCTTTTCCATTCACATGTCAGCAAAATGGGTCCGCATCCATTCCGCAATTTTGCGAAATAGGTGCAGACCCATTCATTTTCAATGGGGCCGGAATGTGCTGTCCGCATTTGTGGATCTGCAATTCTGCATCCGTGCTTTCCGCAAAAAAATAGAACATGTCCTATTCTTGTCCACAATTGCAGACAAGCTTAGGCATTTTCCATTATAGTGCCGGCAATGTGCAGTCCGTAAATTGCGGAATTCACATTGCCGGTGTCCATGTTTTGGTGATCCGCAAAACACTTACGGACGTGTGAATGGACCCTCATAGTGACATTATTAAAGGTTACGTTTTATGTTTATGTATATTCTAATGGATTGCCTTCCTTGTACAATGTTATAATATACTTTCTATGTTAGAAAGTATATTATAGTGCATTTGTATTGTGCAGCAGTTGTGTGTGGTTCTGCTGCAATACTGCAGGTATATAGAGGGACAAGCATTATTGGAACAAATAATTTCTACTGGTGTGATATATCAGTCCCCCCCAAAAAAAACTGATTGAAGCTGGGTGTTATATACTAATATACTTTATTTATTGTGCATTTGGGTACTGTATAGTGCATTTGCGCATGCGCATACGCGAAAATTATATTGGCAATATTTTGTGTTGAAAAAAATTATGAAAGGAGATCGCAAATACGAAAATGGATTTATGAGGTGGAGTTCCATATGGAGTTGGAGTTTGAGGAGACGGTGGAGGAGGACGAGATAGCCAACACAGGTTTTTGGTTTTAATTTATATTTTGGTGAAATTAAGGTACACTCCAAAAGAGTGTGAAATATCCAAAATACAAACATGAGCTGCAGTATAACAATGGCTGCTAAGTGCCGGTATACATGTCTATTCTGCACAAGGTACGGACAAGTCTTGAGGGATCTATGCCTGGTTCATTTTAATGAACGTGAGCTTGTCCACATTGGCTGTGGACAGGCAGCTGCGCTTGTCTGTGATGACGCCCCCTGCCGTTCTAAACACACATTCAGATAATACACTGGCTGCAGGGCAGGCCAGCACCTCCAAAGCGTAAAGGGCAAGCTCAGGCCATGTGCACAATTTGGAGACCCAGAAGTTGAAGGGGGCAGACCCGTCATTCAGTACGTGTAGGCGTGTGCACATCTACTGCTCCACCATGTTGGTGAAATGCTGCCTCCTGCTAAGATGTTCCATATCAGCTGGTGGTGCTGGTTGTTGTGGCGTGCTGACAAAGCTCCACATTTCGGCCATGCTAACCCTGCCTGCTGAGGTGCTGGCGGTGCCCCAGCTGCGTTGGCGACCTCTTCCTCGTCCTCTGCCTTCGCCTTGTGCTTCCACTGTGCCCCTGCTGTCAGGTGGGAATGACACCAGCAGCGCGTCTACCAGCGTGCGCTTGTACTCGCACATCTTACGATCACGCTCCAGTGAGGGAATTAAGGACGGTACTTTGTTCTTGTAATGGGGATCCAGCAGCGTCGCCACCCAGTAATCAGCACGTTAGAATTTGGGCAACTCGGCAGTCATTGCGGAGACACTGCAGCATGTAATCGCTCATGTGTGCCAGGCTGCCCAGAGGCAACAAAAAGCCGTCCTCTGTGGGAGGTGTATTGTCTGTGTCCTCTGTATCCCCCCTATCCATGCACCAGTGATGGCCATGAGCTGGTCTGGGTGCCAACCTGCTGTGAACATGGTTTTTCCTCCTCCATTTACTCCTCCACCTCCTCATCCTCCAAAATTGTGCCCTGGCTAGACAATTGTGTACCTTGAGTTTGTGGGTGCAGGAACCCACCCTAGGAGCCACTTGGGAATGACTGAAAGCGTTTTTTCAAGGAGGCATAGAAGTGGGATAGTAATGCTGAGAACGGCGTTATCGGCACTGGCCATATTGGTGGAGTACTCGAAAGAGCGCAACAAGGAACACAGGTCTCGCATGGAGGCCCAGTCATTGGTGGTGAAGTGGTGCTGTTCCGCCGAGCGACTCACCCGTGCGTGCTGCAGCTGAAACTCCACTATCGCTGGCTGCTGCTCGCACAGTCTGGCCAGCATATGCAAGATGGATTTCCATCTTGTGGGCACGTTGCATATGAGTTGGTGAGCGGGAAGGCCGAAGTTACGCTGCAGCGCTGACAGGCGAGCAACAGCAGGGTGAGAACGCCAAAAGCGCGCACAGACGGCCCGCACTTTATGCAGCAGCTCTGACATATCAGGGTAATTTTTAAGGAATCTCTGCACCACCAAATTCAGCACATGCGCCAGGCAAGGGATGTGCGTCAAACCGGCTAGTCCCAGAGCTGCTACGAGATTTCGCACCTTATTGCAAACCACCTTGAGGCTGACTGGCACAAACCACTCATCGGTCTGTTGTTCAAGGCCCGTCCACAGCACCTGCGCAGTGTGAGGTTTGTCCCCCAAACAGATACGTTTTAAAACTGCCTGCTGTCGTTTACCCCTGGCTGTGCTAAAGTTGGTGGTGAAGGTGTTAGGCTGACCGGATGAGGAGCTGGTAGAGGATGAGGAAGCTGAGTAGGAGGAGGAGGCAACAGGAGGCAAACTGAAGCGCCCTGCAATCCTCGGTGGTGGAAGGACATGCACCAAACTGTTATCCGCCTCAGACCCAGCCGCCACTGCATTTACCCAGTGTGCTGTTATGGAGATATAACGTCCCTGACCATGTTTACTGGTCCCCGTATCCGTAGTCAGGTGCACCTTGCCACAGATGGCGGTGTGCAGTGCCCACCTGATTTTGTCCCCTACTTGGTTGTGCAGGGAAGGGATGGCTCGCCTTGAAAAGTAGTGGCGGCTGGGCATGACGTACTGTGAGACAACCACCGTCATAAGGCCTTTAAAACTATGCGTCTCCACCAGACGGAATCACAGCAATTCAAAGGCCAGTAATTTAGAAATGCTGGCATTCAGGGCTAGGGATCGCGGGTGGGTAGGTGGGTACTTACTTTTCCTCTCCAGCGTTTGGGATATGGAGAGCTGAACGCTTCTTGGTCATCCAGGTGTTGGTGTTGCTGGCAGATCCTCTGCTTGCAGGGTGCCAGGTGGCAGTTTCACTCCAGAGGTGGATGAAGAGGCCGCGACTGCAGCAGAAGAGGAAGCAGGAGGAGCCAGAGACCTTTCTTGATTAGGAGCCAGAGACCTTTCTTGATTTTTGAGGTGTCTACTCCACTGCAGCTCGTGCTTTGCACTTAAATGCCTGGTAATGCAGGTTGTTCTCAGGTTGAGAACGTTTATGCCTCGCTTCAGGCTCTGATTGCACAGCGTGCAAACCATTCATGTCTTGTCGTCAGCACATTGTCTGAAGAACTGCCACGCCAGGGAACTCCTTGGAGCTGGATTTGGCGTGCTCGTTCCCTTGCTGCGGTGGGCAGTAAGAGGCGTACTGTGTAGAGGACGGTCACTCCGCTTTTGCACCCAGCTCCCTCTTCTGCTGTGCTAGTGGCTCTGTGCGACCACAGCCTCTTCCTTCGAACTACATAGGTCACTCTCATGACCTTGATTCCATGCTGGGTCGAGGACCTCATCGTCCTCCACATCATCTTCCACCCAGTCTTCACCCCTGCCTTCCTTGTCGGTCTGCACACTTTCGAAAGCCCCAGCAGTTGGCACCTGTGTTTCGTCATCATCCGAGACATGCTGCGATGGTCCCCTCATGTACTCATCTTGAAAGATAAATGGTTGGGCATCGGTGCACTCAATCTATTCTACTTCTGGGGCAGGGCTATGTGGATGTCCCTGGGAAACCCTGCTAACAGAGTCATCAAAAAGCAGAAGAGACTGCTGCATGACTTGGGGCTCAGACTGCTTGGCTGATTTGCAAGAAGGTGAAGTTAAAGACTAATGGACATTGGCTGCAGGTGCCAACTGTGATCTTTCAGTAGGAGACTAGGTGGGAGACAATGTGAAGGAACTGGATCCACTGTCAGCAACCCAATCTACTATTGCCTGTACTTGTTCAGGCCTCACCATTCGTAGAGCAGCATTAGGCCCAACCAAATACCGCTGCAGGTTCTGTCGCCTACTCACACCTGAGGAAGGGGATTCACTTGTGCGTGTAGTTGGCACAGATCGACCACATCCTCTCCCTGCAACAGGAGCTCCACCAGCAGCACCACAATCTGGGCCACGTCCCTTTTTTGACGCTCCTCATATTTTTTTAATTCAGGATCTTGCCCTAAATGGGTGTTCAATTAATAGTAGAATAGAACGACAGTATGTAAAGGGTGTATCTCACACAGTCTGAACCAGACTAGGCCTGAAGTAAATATTTCTTAGCCCAAAATGGCTGTATTTCAAATGGCTGCATTTCAAATCCATGATTCAAACCCATGTATGTAGAGAGAGTATCTCACAGGGACTGAACCAGTGTAGGCCTGAAGTAAATATGTATTTGCCCTAAATGGCTGTATTTCAAATGGCTGTATTTCAAATCCCTGAATAAAACCCCTGTATGTAGAGGGGGTATCTCACATGGTCTGAACCAGTGTAGGCCTGAAGTAAATATATCTTTGCACAAAATGGCTATATTTCAAATGGCTGTATTTCAAATCCCTGATTAAAACCCCCGTATGTAGAGGGGGTATCTCACAGGGCCTGAACCAGTGTAGGCCTGAAGTAAATATTTCATTGCCCAAAATGGCTGTATTTCAAATCCCTGAATAAAACCCCTGTATGTAGAGGGAGTATCTCACAGGGCCTGAACCGGTGTAGGCCTGAAGTAAATATATATTTTCCCTAAATGGCTGTATTTCAAATGTCTGCATTTCAAGTCCCTGATTCAAATTCTTGTATGTAGAGGGGGTATCTCATAGGGCCTGAATTAGTGTAGGCCTGAAGTAAATATATCTTTGCACAAAATGGCTATATTTCAAATGGCTGTATTTCAAATCCCTGATTAAACCCCTGTATGTAGAAGGGGTATCTCACAGGGCCTGAACCAGTGTAGGCCTGAAGTAAATATTTATTTTCCCTAAATGGCTGTATTTCAAATGTCTGCATTTCAAATCCCTGATTCAGACCCCTGTATGTAGAGGGGGTATCTCACAGGGCCTGAACCAGTGTAGGCCTGAAGTAAATATATCTTTGCCCAAAATGACTGTATTTCAAATGGCTGTAGTTCAAATCCCTAAATCAAACCCCTGTATGTAGAGGGAGTATCTCACAGGGCCTGAACTAGTGTAGGCCTGAAGTAAATATATCTTTGCCCAAAATGGCTGTATTTCAAATTGCTGTATTTCAAATCCCTGAATCAAACCCTTGTATGTAGAGGGAGTATCTCACAGGGCCTGAACGAGTGTAAGCCTGAAGTAAATATTTCTTTGCACAAAATGGTTGTATTTCAAATGGCTGTATTTCAAATCCCTGATTCAAACCCCTGTATGTAGAGGGGGTATCTCACACAGTCTGAACCACTGTATGCCTGAAGTAAATATTTTTTTTCCCAAAATGGCTGTATTTCAAATCCCTGATTCAAACCCCTGTATGTAGAGGGGGTATCTCACAGGTCTTGAACCAGTGTAGGCCTGTATTAAATATATCTTTGCACAAAATGTCTGTATTTCAAATGGCTGTATTTCAAATCCCTGATTCAAACCCCTGTATGTAGAGGGTGTATCTCACAGGGCCTGATCCAGTGTAGGCCTGAATTCAATATTGGTGCACAAAATGGCGGCATTTAAAATCTCTGAATGTAACCCAAATATATTAAGTGTGTATCTCACAATGACATCTGCATCAAAGGATACCAATTCAATTTTTTGTGCCCAAACGAGTGTTTGTTTAACAACTGAATTTGGCAGCAGTATATAAGCCTGCAATTTCACACATGCTGATGCTGCAAGGCCTGAAAATTGAGTTTTTTGTCAATTTTTTTGCACACTGACTAATACAGATGTTGTAGATTGCCCAAAAAGTCTTTTTTTGGTAACACAATATAAAAAGCTGTATATATTAAACTTGAATTTAACACTTGCAGATCTGAAAAATACAGTAAAAAAAAATATAGTGTGTTTATAAAACCCCAGAAAATGATAGGTGTATTCCTAGCTTAAATTGCACACAGACTAATACTGATGTTGTAGAGTGCAAAAAAAAGTATTTTTTTTTTGGTAACAGAATATGAAAGCTGTATATATTAAACTTGAATTTAACACTTGCAGATCTGGAAAATACTGTTTTTTGATTAAAAATTGTGTGTTTTTAAAACCCCAGAAAATGATGGGTGTATTTCTACCTTAAATTGCACACTGACTAATACAGATGTTGTACATTGCCAAAATAGTCAGAATATGAAAACTGTGCAGCCTTTCAAAAAGCGCCAAGAAAGCGCCGAACACCAAACCCGAACGGAAATGTTCGGGTTCGGGGTCCAAAAATCCTAAAGTTCGGTACAGAACCAAACTTTACAGTTCGGGTTCGCACAAACAACATTGTTTTGTAAAACTACAAGAATGCAAATAACATGTATATGTACTAAGCATAGCATGTACTATAACATTTGCATTAACACTGAAAGCAAATGGTAAAATGGCTGCCTATACATAGGATTAGATGTCTAGCTAACAGTAGTAACAACTCCCTGAGTAACAATTACAACTAACTGAACTGACTGAATCAGCGTATGGCCCAGCATAGAAGAGCCCAAACCTCTGGTCAAGATTCATCTGTGTACTTACATCTAAAAGGAACAGGTCACACCTTTGAAGACAGTCAAGTACGTGTTTTGGATAAGGAGGCCGATTGGTACAAACGAGGCGTGAAGGAGGTCATCTACGTAAAAATGGAGAAGCCAAGCTTGCATTGAGGTGGGGGGGTTAGACATCTATTGTCTGCCACGTATAATGCTGTCTTGACACCTTTTTCTGGGAAGTCTTTATCACCTACTGACTCCAATTAGGATAATGGAATCAACACCTTTGACCCAATGCTGGGTCTAATTACCAGATGTGGATTCAGTTACATATTTATTCCCAGAACTTTTTTGTACAATCACTCAGAATTGAGAAAGATCGTTGGAAGAACGAGTGAAACGTTTTCAAGAAATCTACAGTACGTCCAGTTGCCTTGATTTATTCTTTACAGATATAACTGACTGAACAGCTCTGCATTATATAATATCCCTGAAACAAAGGTAGATCTCTCACCAGATATGATTTTACAAGGATGGTGGCGTTTGAGAAGGAGATATGAAAAAGGACTGCTCTGCTGATTTGTCCTGGAGACTTCTCTTTCCCAGGATCACCCACAATGCAGTAGTATTGTAACAGGAAAAACAAAGTGTAATACAACTTAACACTATAATGCTATAATCACACTAACCACTTTAGAAATACCAAGATTCTGGCAGAATGAACTAGAATTATTGTCCAACCCTGCTGGGCAGAACATAGTGAGCTTCTGACCTACTTCTAGTGGGATTGCTCTGGCGATACGCGTTGGGCGTTTCTCATGCTTCCAGGTCCACTGCATTAGCGGTTGATGTAGGTTTGGCTCTTGATATCTGACCTTATCATGGTCTGTTTTCATTGATAGTGGTCTTGCCTTACTTTACATTTGCTTCATGTTTTGTATTGGATTTTTATATGCTGGTTTATAGTGCATGCGCCTATTTTGTGGCTACCCAGTGGACCTGTGTGTCGGTTACATATATTATATTGCATACCGCACTTTGTTCTAATTGTATACAATTTTTAATGTGTGTCTGTTGGTGTGTCCAATAAACGTTATATACATTTTTAATATTGACTCATTGTCGGATGTGCATTTATGGGGTGGTTCTTGTGACTCTCTCTTGGGTCAGGTGATCTGTTATATGCTTTTTTCACCACCCTTTGCACTCTGTGTATTATCTGGTGTGGCCCCTGTCTCTTTAATCATCTAGTGGTTGCTTCAGGCAGACACAATTAGATCTTTTAACCTTATGTCTGGGCAGAGAATTTGGAGTAATTTATCAGAAAAACTAAAACTCAGCCAGTATAAAGATATTTAAGAAGTTGATCAGTGCAGTTGTACTTAGAAAACAACATGGAGCTAAAAGGTGGATACTCAATTTAACCCCTTCTACCCTGGGCCTGTTTTCACCTTCCTGCCTAGGCCTATTTTTGCTAATCTGACCTGTGTCACTTTATGTGGTAATAACTTTGGAATGCTTTTACTTATCTAACCGATTGAGATTGTTTTCTCGTGACTAGAGTTGAGCGAACACCTGGATGTTCGGGTTCGAGAAGTTCAGCCGAACATCCCGGAAATGTTCGGGTTCGGGATCCGAACCCGATCCGAACTTCGTCCCGAACCCGAACCCCATTGAAGTCAATGGGGACCCGAACTTTTCGGCACTAAAAAGGCTGTAAAACAGCCCAGGAAAGAGCTAGAGGGCTGCAAAAGGCAGCAACATGTAGGTAAATCCCCTGCAAACAAATGTGGATAGGGAAATGAATTAAAATAAAAATTAAATAAATAAAAATTAACCAAAATCAATTGGAGAGAGGTTCCATAGCAGAGAATCTGGCTTCCCGTCACCCACCACTGGAACAGTCCATTCTCAGATATTTAGGCCCCGGCACCCAGGCAGAGGAGAGAGGTCCCGTAACAGAGAATCTGTCTTCATGTCAGCAGAGAATTAGTCTGCATGTCATAGCAGAGAATGAGGCTTCACGTCAGCCACCACTGCAACAGTCCATTGGCATATATTTAGGCCTAGCACACAGGCAGAGCAGAGAGGTCCCGTAACAGAGAATCTGGCTTCATGTCAGCAGAGAATCAGTCTGCATGTCATAGCAGAGAATGAGGCTTCACGTCACCCACCACTGCAACAGTCCATTGGCATATATTTAGGCCTAGCACACAGGCAGAGCAGAGAGGTCCCATAACAGACAATCTGGCTTCATGTCAGCAGAGAATTAGTCTGCATGTCATAGCAGAGAATCAGGCTTCATGTCAGCCACCACTGCAACAGTCCATTGGCATATATTTAGGCCCAGCACCCAGGCAGAGGAGGGAGGTCCCGTAACAGAGAATCTGTCTTCATGTCAGCAGAGAATCAGTCTGCATGTCATAGCAGAGAATGAGGCTTCACGTCAGCCACCACTGCAACAGTCCATTGGCATATATTTAGGCCTAGCACACAGGCAGAGGAGAGGTTCATTCAACTTTGGGTAGCCTCGCAATATAATGGTAAAATGAAAATAAAAATAGGATTGAATGAGGAAGTGCCCTGGAGTCCAATAATATATGGTTATGGGGAGGTAGTTAATGTCTAATCTGGACAAGGGACGGACAGGTCCTGTGGGATCCATGCCTGGTTCATTTTTATGAACGTCAGCTTGTCCACATTGGCTGTAGACAGGCGGCTGCGTTTGTCTGTAATGACGCCCCCTGCCGTGCTGAATACACGTTCAGACAAAACGCTGGCTGCCGGGCAGGCCAGCACCTCCAAGGCATAAAAGGCTAGCTCTGGCCACGTGGACAATTTAGAGACCCAGAAGTTGAATGGGGCCGAACCATCAGTCAGTACGTGGAGGGGTGTGCACACGTACTGTTCCACCATGTTAGTGAAATGTTGCCTCCTGCTAACACGTTGCGTATCAGGTGGTGGTGCAGTTAGCTGTGGCGTGTTGACAAAAGTTTTCCACATCTCTGCCATGCTAACCCTGCCCTCAGAGGAGCTGGCCGTGACACAGCTGCCTTGGCGACCTCTTGCTCCTCCTCTGCCTTGGCCTTGGGCTTCCACTTGTTCCCCTGTGACATTTGGGAATGCTCTCAGTAGCGCGTCTACCAACGTGCGCTTGTACTCGCGCATCTTCCTATCACGCTCCAGTGCAGGAAGTAAGGTGGGCACATTGTCTTTGTAGCGTGGATCCAGCAGGGTGGCAACCCAGTAGTCCGCACAGGTTAAAATGTGGGCAACTCTGCTGTCGTTGCGCAGGCACTGCAGCATGTAGTCGCTCATGTGTGCCAGGCTGCCCAGGGGTAAGGACAAGCTGTCCTCTGTGGGAGGCGTATCGTCATCGTCCTGCCTTTCCCCCCAGCCACGCACCAGTGATGGACCCGAGCTGCGTTGGGTGCCACCCCGCTGTGACCATGCTTCATCCTCATCCTCCTCCACCTCCTCCTCATCCTCGTCCTCCTCGTCCTCCAGTAGTGGGCCCTGGCTGGCCACATTTGTACCTGGCCTCTGCTGTTGCCAAAAACCTCCCTCTGAGTCACTTCGAAGAGACTGGCCTGAAAGTGCTAAAAATGACCCCTCTTCCTCCTCCTCCTCCTCCTCCTCCTGGGCCACCTCCTCTTCCATCATCGCCCTAAGTGTTTTCTCAAGGAGACATAGAAGTGGTATTGTAATGCTGATAACGGTGTCATCGCCACTGGCCATGTTGGTGGAGTACTCGAAACAGCGCAACAGGGCACACAGGTCTCGCATGGAGGCCCAGTCATTGGTGGTGAAGTGGTGCTGTTCTGTAGTGCGACTGACCCGTGCGTGCTGCAGCTGAAACTCCACTATGGCCTGCTGCTGCTCGCACAGTCTGTCCAGCATGTGCAAGGTGGAGTTCCACCTGGTGGGCACGTCGCATATGAGGCGGTGAGCGGGAAGGCCGAAGTTACGCTGTAGCGCAGACAGGCGAGCAGCAGCAGGATGTGAACGCCGGAAGCGCGAACAGACGGCCCGCACTTTATGCAGCAGCTCTGACATGTCGGGGTAGTTGTGAATGAACTTCTGCACCACCAAATTCAGCACATGCGCCAAGCAAGGGATGTGCGTCAAATTGGCTAGTCCCAGAGCTGCAACGAGATTTCGCCCATTATCACACACCACCAGGCCGGGCTTGAGGCTCACCGGCAGCAACCACTCGTCGGTCTGTTGTTCTATACCCCGCCACAACTCCTGTGCGGTGTGGGGCCTGTCCCCCAAACATATGAGTTTCAGAATGGCCTGCTGACGTTTACCCCGGGCTGTGCTGAAGTTGGTGGTGAAGGTGTGTGGCTGACTGGATGAGCAGGTGGAAGAAGAGGAGGAGGAAGCCGAGAAGGAGGAGGTGGCAACAGGAGGCAAAGAATGTTGCCCTGCGATCCTTGGCGGCGGAAGGACGTGCGCCAAACAGCTCTCCGCCTGGGGCCCAGCTGCCACTACATTTACCCAGTGTGCAGTTAGGGAGATATAGCGTCCCTGGCCGTGCTTACTGGTCCACGTATCTGTGGTTAGGTGGACCTTGCCACAGATGGCGTTGCGCAGTGCACACTTGATTTTATCGGATACTTGGTTGTGCAGGGAAGGCACGGCTCTCTTGGAGAAGTAGTGCCGGCTGGGAACAACATACTGTGGGACAGCAAGCGACATGAGCTGTTTGAAGCTGTCTGTGTCCACCAGCCTAAATGACAGCATTTCATAGGCCAGTAGTTTAGAAATGCTGGCATTCAGGGCCAGGGATCGAGGGTGGCTAGGTGGGAATTTACGCTTTCTATCAAATGTTTGTGAGATGGAGAGCTGAACGCTGGCGTGTGACATGGTTGAGACGCTTGGTGACGGAGGTGGTGGTGGTGGTGTTGGTGGTACATCCCCTGTTTGCTGGGCGGCAGGTGCCAACGTTCCTCCAGAGGCGGAGGAAGAGGCCGAGGCGGCAGCAGCAGAATAGGCCGAGGCGGCAGCAGCAGAAGAGGTAGCAGGGGGAGCCTGAGTGACTTCCTTGGTTTTAAGGTGTTTACTCCACTGCAGTTCATGCTTTGCATGCAGGTGCCTGGTCATGCAGGTTGTGCTCAGGTTCAGAACGTTAATGCCTCGCTTCAGGCTCTGATGGCACAGCGTGCAAACCACTCGGGTCTTGTCGTCAGCACATTGTTTGAAGAAGTGCCATGCCAGGGAACTCCTTGAAGCTGCCTTTGGGGTGCTCGGTCCCAGATGGCGGCGGTCAGTAGCAGGCGGAGTCTCTTGGCGGCGGGTGTTCTGCTTTTGCCCACTGCTCCCTCTTTTGCTACGCTGTTGGCTCGGTCTCACCACTGCCTCTTCCTCCGAACTGTGAAAGTCAGTGGCACGACCTTCATTCCATGTGGGGTCTAGGACCTCATCGTCCCCTGCATCGTCTTCCACCCAGTCTTGATCCCTGACCTCCTGTTCAGTCTGCACACTGCAGAAAGACGCAGCAGTTGGCACCTGTGTTTCGTCATCATCAGAGACATGCTGAGGTGGTATTCCCATGTCCTCATTATCAGGAAACATAAGTGGTTGTGCGTCAGTGCATTCTATGTCTTTCACCGCTGGGGAAGGGCTAGGTGGATGCCCTTGGGAAACCCTGCCAGCGGAGTCTTCAAACAGCATAAGAGACTGCTGCATAACTTGAGGCTGAGACAGTTTCCCTGGTATGCATGGGGGTGATGTGACAGACTGATGGGGTTGGTTTTCAGGCGCCATCTGTGCGCTTTCTGCAGAAGACTGGGTGGGAGATAATGTGAACGTGCTGGATCCACTGTCGGCCACCCAATTGACTAATGCCTGTACCTGCTCAGGCCTTACCATCCTTAGAACGGCATTGGGCCCCACCATATATCGCTGTAAATTCTGGCGGCTACTGGGACCTGAGGTAGTTGGTACACTAGGACGTGTGGATGTGGCAGAACGGCCACGTCCTCTCCCAGCACCAGAGGGTCCACTAACACCACCACGACCATGTCCACGTCCGCGTCCCTTACTAGATGTTTTTCTCATTGTTATGGTTCACCACAACAACAAATATATTATTTGGCCCAATGTATTGTATTCAAATTCAGCGGGATATAAATTTGAGGCCTAGTATTTAGGCGCTGGGTGACCGGTATGGATTTAGTGACAGAATTAGACTTGGAAATGCACAGAAGCGTGTGTGTGAAGTTATTCTGAATGACCCTATGTGCACCTTCAATATGATCTACCCTTTTAGGGATAGATTTCAAATAGCTCTGATATAGCAGAAACGACTAAATTATGAAATTGCTAAATTGGGAATTGTATTTCAACCCAGAACAAAAAATGTGCTTTGACGGACACTAAATAACTTTCCCAGCCACAACAGGACAGCGGTAACGAGAGATTTAGCGGGATATAAATTTGAGGCCTAGTATTTAGGCGCTGGGTGACAGGTATGGGTTTAGTGACAGAATTAGATTTGGAAATGCACAGTAGCGGGTGTGTGAAGTTATTCTGAATGACCCTATGTGCACCTTGAATATTATATACCCTTTTAGGGATAGATTTCAAATAGCTCTGATATAGCAGAAACCACTAAATTATGAAATTGCTAAATTGGGAATTGTATTTCAACCCAGAACAAGAAATGTGCTTGAACGGACACTAAATAACTCGCCCAGCTACAGCACTAGGGACAGATTTAGCGGGATATAAATTTGAGGCCTAGTATTTAGGCGCTGGGTGACAGGTATGGGTTTAGTGCCAGAATTAGACTTGGAAATACACAGTAGCGGGTGTGTGTGAAGTTATTCTGAATGACCCAATGTGCACCTTGAATATTATATACCCTTTTAGGGATAGATTTCAAATAGCTCTGATATAGCAGAAACCACTAAATTATGAAATTGCTAAATTGGGAATTGTATTTCAACCCAGAACAAGAAATGTGCTTGAACGGACACTAAATAACTCGCCCAGCTACAGCACTAGGGACAGATTTAGCGGGATATAAATTTGAGGCCTAGTATTTAGGCGCTGGGTGACAGGTATGGGTTTAGTGCCAGAATTAGACTTGGAAATACACAGTAGCGGGTGTGTGTGAAGTTATTCTGAATGACCCAATGTGCACCTTGAATATTATATACCCTTTTAGGGATAGATTTCAAATAGCTCTGATATAGCAGAAACCACTAAATTATGAAATTGCTAAATTGGGAATTGTATTTCAACCCAGAACAAGAAATGTGCTTGAACGGACACTAAATAACTCGCCCAGCTACAGCACTAAGGACAGATTTAGCGGGATATAAATTTGAGGCCTAGTATTTAGGCGCTGGGTGACAGGTATGGGTTTAGTGCCAGAATTAGACTTGGAAATACACAGTAGCGGGTGTGTGTGAAGTTATTCTGAATGACCCAATGTGCACCTTGAATATTATATACCCTTTTAGGGATAGATTTCAAATAGCTCTGATATAGCAGAAACCACTAAATTATGAAATTGCTAAATTGGGAATTGTATTTCAACCCAGAACAAGAAATGTGCTTGAACGGACACTAAATAACTCGCCCAGCTACAGCACTAGGGACAGATTTAGCTGGATATAAATTTGAGGCCTAGTATTTAGGCGCTGGGTGACAGGTATGGGTTTAGTGCCAGAATTAGACTTGGAAATACACAGTAGCGGGTGTGTGTGAAGTTATTCTGAATGACCCAATGTGCACCTTGAATATTATATACCCTTTTAGGGATAGATTTCAAATAGCTCTGATATAGCAGAAACCACTAAATTATGAAATTGCTAAATTGGGAATTGTATTTCAACCCAGAACAAGAAATGTGCTTGAACGGACACTAAATAACTCGCCCAGCTACAGCACTAGGGACAGATTTAGCGGGATATAAATTTGAGGCCTAGTATTTAGGCGCTGGGTGACAGGTATGGGTTTAGTGACAGAATTAGACTTGGAAATACACAGTAGCGGGTGTGTGTGAAGTTATTCTGAATGACCCAATGTGCACCTTGAATATTATATACCCTTTTAGGGATAGATTTCAAATAGCTCTGATATAGCAGAAACCACTAAATTATGAAATTGCTAAATTGGGAATTGTATTTCAACCCAGAACAAGAAATGTGCTTGAACGGACACTAAATAACTCGCCCAGCTACAGCACTAAGGACAGATTTAGCGGGATATAAATTTGAGGCCTAGTATTTAGGCGCTGGGTGACAGGTATGGGTTTAGTGCCAGAATTAGACTTGGAAATACACAGTAGCGGGTGTGTGTGAAGTTATTCTGAATGACCCAATGTGCACCTTGAATATTATATACCCTTTTAGGGATAGATTTCAAATAGCTCTGAATAGCAGAAACCACTAAATTATGAAATTGCTAAATTGGGAATTGTATTTCAACCCAGAACAAGAAATGTGCTTGAACGGACACTAAATAACTCGCCCAGCTACAGCACTAGGGACAGATTTAGCTGGATATAAATTTGAGGCCTAGTATTTAGGCGCTGGGTGACAGGTATGGGTTTAGTGCCAAAATTAGACTTGGAAATACACAGTAGCGGGTGTGTGTGAAGTTATTCTGAATGACCCAATGTGCACCTTGAATATTATATACCCTTTTAGGGATAGATTTCAAATAGCTCTGATATAGCAGAAACCACAAAATTATGAAATTGCTAAATTGGGAATTGTATTTCAACCCAGAACAAGAAATGTGCTTGAACGGACACTAAATAACTCGCCCAGCTACAGCACTAAGGACAGATTTAGCGGGATATAAATTTGAGGCCTAGTATTTAGGCGCTGGGTGACCGGTATGGATTTAGTGACAGAATTAGACTGGGATATGGCCAAAAAATAAACAGACTATTGCTGGTTAAATGCACTTGGTGTGACAGCTTCACCCTGATGTAGGCTTTAGCCAAAAAAACAACCACACCATTGAGGGTTAAATGCACTTGGTGACAGGCGCAGCTTGCCCCTGATTTAGTATATGGCCAAAAAATGAACAGACTATTGCTGGTTAAATGCACTTGGTGTGACAGCTTCACCCTGATGTAGGCTTTAGCCAAAAAACAACCACACCATTGAGGGTTAAATGCACTTGGTGACAGGCGCAGCTTGCCCCTGATTTTGTATATGGCCAAAAAATGAACAGACTATTGCTGGTTAAATGCACTTGGTGTGACAGCTTCACCCTGATGTAGGCTTTAGCCAAAAAACAACCACACCATTGAGGGTTAAATGCACTTGGTCGCAGCTTGTGCTGGCGCACCACAAGACACAAAATGGCCGCCGATCACCCCAGAAAAATGTGACTGACAAACGGTCTGGGCAGCCTAAAAACAGTGAGCAATTGAGGATCAGCAGCTCAATGATCCACAGCTGCAGATCGATCAGTTAATCAAGTCCTTTGGAGGAGTTAATCTGCCTAATCTCGCCCTACTGTCGCAGCCGCAACCTCTCCCTACGCTAATCAGAGCAGAGTGACGGGCGGCGCTATGTGACTCCAGCTTAAATAGAGGCTGGGTCACATGGTGCTCTGGCCAATCACAGCCATGCCAATAGTAGGCATGGCTGTGATGGCCTCTTGGGGCAAGTAGTATGACGCTTGTTGATTGGCTGCTTTGCAGCCTTTCAAAAAGCGCCAAGAAAGCGTCACAAAAGCGCGAAGAAAGCGACGAACACCGAACCCGAACCCGGACTTTTACGAAAATGTCCGGGTTCGGGTCCGTGTCACGGACACCCCAAAATTCGGTACGAACCCGAACTATACAGTTCGAGTTCGCTCATCCCTACTCGTGACCCATTATACTTTATGTAAGTAATACATTTGAGTCTATATTTTTTGCTTTATTTAGGAAAACATAATTTTTTTTTTTTAAATCACTATATTTAAATTGAAATAAGAGATGAGAAGTTCTATTTGTAGCGGGGGTCGAGAAGGGTGATCACCCAGTAATCCGTGTTATCTAACATGCATATAACACGAGCGTCGCTGGAAAGGCAGCCTAACATGAAGTCAGCCATCTGTGCCAGAGTACCAACAGGCAAGACGTTGATGTTGAATTCAGGATGGCTCTCCATCTCCTCATCCTCCCCCTCTTCTGCCCATCCACGCTGAACAGATGGAATTAAAGTTCCATGGGTACTACCTTCTGTAGTAGAGGAAACTGTCTCCAGCTCCTCCTCCTCTTCATGGTTCAATTCATGCTGAGAAGACAAACTGAGGGTGGGCTGGCTATCACCCTGTGCAATGTCCTACCCCATTTACTCATCTGCCACATTCAGAGCATCGTCCTTAATTGTGAGCAGCGATCGTTGGAGTAGACACAGCAGTGGGATGGTTACGCTGATAATAGCGTTATCGCCACTAACCATCTGTGTGAATTCATCAATGTTTTTTAAAACCTCACAGAGGTCTGACATGCCCACTCCTCGCTAATGAATAGTGACAGTTGACTCGAAAGGCGGCAATCATGTTGCATCTGGTATTCCACAACTGCCCTTTGCTGCTCATAAAGTCTGGCCAACATGTGAAACGTAGAGTTCAAGCGCATGCTCACGTCGCACAACAGTCGGTGAGCTGGAAGCCGCAAGTGCTGCTGCAGCATTGACAGACCGGCGGAAGCTGGGGACGACTTGCGAAAATAGGCACACACGCGGCACGCCTTCACTAGTAGCTCTGGCAAATTGTAGTAGGTTTTGATAAACCGCTGAAAGTTACGGCCATTGTCAGACACAACCATGCCTGGTTGTAGGTTGAGTGGCGAGAGCCACAGCTCGGTTTGGTCCCTTATACCCTGCCACAGCTCTGCGGCGGTGTGCTGTTTGTCCCCTAAGCAGATCAAATTCAGCACGGCCTGTTGGCGCTTACCCACAGCAGTGCTACACTGCTTCCAGCTAGCGACTGATGGCTGACTGCTGCTGGAGGTGGAAGTGGAGGAGGAGGCAGCGGAGGAGGAGAAGTGGGGGTTGGAGCCAGTAATATAGCTACTGGAAAAGACCCTGATGGATGTAGGGCCAGCAATCTTGGGCGTGGGTAGCATCTGTTCCATCCCAGGGTATGACTCACTCCCGGCCTCCACAACATTTACCCAGTGTGCAGTCAGGAAAATGTAGCGTCACTGGCCACCAGCACTTGTCCATGTGTCTGTGGTTAAGAGGACCTTCCCAGTAACTTCATTAGTCAGGGCATGGGTGATGTTCTGGGACATATGCTGGTGTAAGGCGGGCATGGCACACCGTGAAAAATAGTGGCAGCTGGGACTGCGTACCGAGGGACAGCTGCCAACCTCAGGCTGCGGAAGGCCTCAGTGTCCGCAAGCCTAAATGGCAACATTTCAAGGGCCAGTAATTTCAAAAGTTGCACATTTAGTGCTATGGCCTAAGAGTGGGTGGGTGGATGGGTATTTGCACTTGCATTCAAATGACTGTGTTATGTATAATTGGATGCTGTGCTAGGACAGGGATGTGGATGCTGTTGCTAATGGTTCATGTGAAGGTCCAGGTTCCGGGGCGGGGGGCATCCAGGCCTGCACCTTCGACTGAGGATTGGCTAGCAATGCGTAACACAGGGTAAGAGGAGGCAGTGCTGTGACCCGCAGACCAGGATTGTGGACCCAGGCATTCGGCCCACTTGTTAGGGTGCTTGGATGCCATGTAGCGAAACATGCTGGAGGTGGTGAGGTTGCTAGTGCTCACGTCCCGGCTCATTTTGGTACGGCACAGGTTGCAAACTGTCACTCTTTTTTCGTCTGCACTTTCCTAAAAAAAGTGCCATACTGCGGAACACAAACCCCTTGGCAAGGTAGATTTAAGCACGGGGTGCTCGGTGTAACGGTTGCCTGTTTGGTGTGGGCCGTATTCTCTCTTTTGCAACCCCACTGCCTCTTCCAGCCTGTTGCGGTGCTGCAGATCCCTCCACCTCTGTACTGCTGTCCTTGCTCGGCTTTTCACCTTCCCATGTTGGGTCGGTGACCTCATCGTCAACCACCTCCTCTTCCACTTCCTGACTCTGATCATCCTCCTGACTTAATCTAACCACAACCTCAGTGATTGGTAACTGTGTATCATCATCATCCAACTCGTGAACGAATGATTGCCATTCACCACCGTCATCTTCTTGAGATTGTGAAGGCTCAAGAGGTTGGGAATCAGGGCACAATATCTCAGGTCCCTCTTCAAGCGTGCTGGGCGTGAGGGCCAAATGTAATAGTGGCGCTGGAAAGAGCTCCTCAGAATATCCAAGTGTGAGACCACTCATTTAGCAAGCCTTTCCATGGTGGGAGGAAGGATGATCAGAACGAGGATTCGGTTGACCAGACTCTTGGCCACAGAGACTGGACTTGGTGGAAGAGATGGTGGTGCTTCCTACTGGAAGCATTATACTCAGCAATCCAACCGACCAACTGTTCGCACTGGTCTGACTTGGACAGTGTTGTCCTGCGCCGCCCAGCTATGTTGGACATGAAGCTGGGTACTGTGGATTATTATATTTTTTATGGTGCACTGGCAGCAGGCACAGTTTCATTGCGCCCAGGGCCACGGCCTCTGCATTCAACCATCAGCATCACGCCCACTTCCCCGTCCCTTAGTGCTCACCTTCTTCATATTAATGGTTTTGTCACTAGATGTGACACATATTTTTTTACAGTCCGCTAAAGACACCGTTTTCTGATGCAAGACAGTATATGTCACAGATACACACAGAATATGGACACTATATTAGGCCCAGATTAATGGAATTTGCCCTAAAGAAAGAGTTTTCGGATGCAGGACAGTATATGTCACAGAAGAAAAGAAGTTGAGAAAATCCAGCTCCACTTAAAAAGGAATAGGCGTTTATTCAGCTTGCGGTTAAAAACTCATCCGAGGATACAAAATAACAGTCTTGTCTAAGCTTTTCGGGCTACTAGAAACAATTCCAGCCCTTCTTCATGACACAGAAAAACATTGAGAGTGAGACCTCTTATAGGGGAGGGTGCACCTGTGTTCACTAATGTTCCCACAGGCCTGTAACCGCCCCCAGAAAGAGGTACCACACCTTCAAGTTAACTCTTCATATGAAAATCAATTTAAAGAAAAAAACGTAAATATATAACCATATGTATGCATAGAGAAAATATATGCGGCCAATAGCTATGCACAAACTATGTCATACAAAGATGTACATATATAATACCGGGTTATCTCAGGGACACCACGTCTGTTTTGCAAACAATTGATAATATGGAATGGTCCTCAAATTGTGTTTGGATCACAGCAGACGTGGTGTCCCTGTATACCAATATCCCCCATGAACTGGCTATTAAATCATTAACCTGGTTTCTACAAACTTATGGCAACATCACTGCAGGATTGCAGGAATATGTCCTGATGGTGGTGGACTTCCTCCTCAGGCGCAATTTTTTCATGTTCAATAATAAATTTTATCTTCAGATATCGGGGGTGTCGATGGGGGCCAAATTCTCTCCCTCCATTGCAAACATTTTTATGGCATGGTGGGAGAGGTGTTTTCTCTTCATCGACACCCACCCTTTTTGGCACCACATCAGGTGGTATGGCCGTTACATTGATGACCTGATCCTGATTTGGACGGGCGATGTGGCAGCCATACCCTCCTTTTGTGGTTACATCAATTCGTGTGTGGAGACCATCTCCTTTAGTGTCCATCATGACACATTGGAGGTGGCTTTTTTGGATTTGCGCCTGAGGGGGGACCCCGCCACCAGTCAGGTATCCACCTGCACATACAGGAAACCTATGGCAGGCAATACTACATTATATGCAACATCATGTCATCCAAAACATGTAACTGCCAATATACCCAGGGGGGAAATAATCCGTGCAAGAAGAAATTGCACGGATAAAAATAGCTTTATGGAGGAGGCTGGATATATCTCCAACAGACTGGGCAAAAGAGGCTACAGTGCCAAACACATAAAAGATGCCATAGCTCAGGTCTCCACTATAGAAAGGGGATCCCTCCTGTACTCTAAACAGCAAGATCCTTTGCAAAGGGAGGTTCCACCTCTTGATATAGACACCAACAGTAAAGATAAAAACAGAAATAAAAACTGCAATATCAAGGACAAGGACACAAGGAATAATTTGTTTGTGACCCAATATAGTACAGAGTACCAACAGATTTGTCATATTATAAAAAAACATTTTCCTGTCCTGTCTTATGATGGTCAATGGACTGACATAGTTGCAGATGGGGTTAAATGTGCAGCTAGAAGGGCACCCACAATTGCAAACTATGTCAGTCCTAGTCTATATCAAGAGGAGAAAAAGTCGCAACCTGTGTGGCTTAGGACCAAGGGGAGTTATAAGTGTGGACACCACAGATGCATTTGCTGCACACACATGATTAAATCCAAGACCTTTTCCTCAACAGTAAATAACAGAGTTTTTCCTATGAAAGCGTATCTCAACTGCAATACAACCCATGCTGTCTATTTGATCACTTGCACTAAATGTAAACTGCAATACGTGGGTTGCACTATTAATGCTATAAAATCTAGAATACGCAAACACATCTCTGATGTGCCCCATCATGGCAGTCGCAATGTGTCTGCAGCTAGTCTGCATTTTGCTGTCTGCCATGATGGGGACACATCAGACATGGTAGTACAAGGTATAGAAAAGGTTTTTCTGCCTAAGCGTGGAGGAGATTATAGAAGGAAACTATTAAATAGAGAATCCTTCTGGATTTTTTCGCTGAACACACGTCAACCTGAGGGGCTCAATAAACGTCTAGATCTGATCATGCAGCAATAACTCACATACCAGGGATCTGATATGTGAACTCCTCTTTTTTCTGGAAGTATTACGGTACTCAATTCTCTGATAATGTGATCTCCATTATATTCCATCATATTCTGGCATAATACTGTTACATATTCAGTTTATATTTCATGTATCCATTATATATGTACATCTTTGTATGACATAGTTTGTGCATAGCTATTGGCCGCATATATTTTCTCTATGCATACATATGGTTATATATTTACGTTTTTTTCTTTAAATTGATTTTCATATGAAGAGTTAACTTGAAGGTGTGGTACCTCTTTCTGGGGGCGGTTACAGGCCTGTGGGAACATTAGTGAACACAGGTGCACCCTCCCCTATAAGAGGTCTCACTCTCAATGTTTTTCTGTGTCATGAAGAAGGGCTGGAATTGTTTCTAGTAGCCCGAAAAGCTTAGACAAGACTGTTATTTTGTATCCTCGGATGAGTTTTTAACCGCAAGCTGAATAAACGCCTATTCCTTTTTAAGTGGAGCTGGATTTTCTCAACTTCTTTTCTTCATTGTCGCCCGCACCTGACACGGGCTGTCCGTGCTCACAACTAAAGGAAGGGCAGGTGAGAGCTGCTACACTCCTCTTTTTCAGTATATGTCACAGAAACACACAGAATATGGACACTATATTAGGCCCTGATTATTGGAATTTCCCCTATAAAAAGAGATTTCGGATGCAGGACAGTATATTTCACAGAAACACACAGAATATGAACACTATATTAGTCCCTGATTATTGGAATTTGCACAAAAGAAAGAGTTTTTGGATGCAGGACAGCATATGTCACAGAAACACACAGAATATGGACACTATATTAGGCCCTGATTATTGGAATTTGCCCTAAAGAAATAGTTTTCGGATGCAGGACAGTATATGCCCATTAGACAGGGATGAGCATTTACAATATCTGAAAAGGACATTTTTACACCAGGGCTACCATCCTGCTTCAATTGAAGATCAGATCACAAGAGCCACCAAGATCCCCAGAAGTCAACTTCTCCAATACAACGAAAAGAAACAGAACCAGCGCATACCTCTGGTTGTGACCTACAACCCACAACTAGAGGTACTGAGGAAAACTGCCAAAAAATTACATCATGTCCTACGTAAGGATGAACGACTAAAAACAATCTTCCCTTACTAGCTTACCGACAACCTCCAAATCTAAGGAACATTTTGATCAGATCAAGTTCAAGGCCAGGAACCACAGAAAAAGGAACCCATCCCTGTAATATAAGCAGATGCAAAACCTGTTCCCATATAATGACAACAGATAAGATCCGGATCCCCAACACACAGCAGGAATATAGGATCCTTGGGACATTCACATGTTCTACATCTAATGTTGTTTATCTGATTCTCTGCACTAAATGTCCTGTTAGAGGCCTCTACGTTGGAGAAACAGGACAGAGACTCAATGCAAGGATGAGGTCCCACCGCCACACAATTAAAGAGAAGAAGCTACACTTTCCTGTGGCTAAGCATTTCTGTAGCCCAGGACACAATGTAGAACATATGAAAGTTCTCATATTAAAAGGTAACTTCAAATCCCAAAAAGCTAGAAGAATTTGGGAATACAAATTTATAACACTGCTTGACACTATGAATACTGGACTGAATTTGTCCCCGGGATTTATGACACACTACAAGATCTAAAGAGTCTTCTAAAGACATAGTCGGGGCACCAGGTCTCTGAGATAACATCAATTTAGAGACCATAATACTTTCACAGCCCTTATCTGTAAGATAATTAAGGACTCATTCTCAAGATCTTTAATATGTTGCTCAGTTTTTTTTTTTCAAATGTCCATTCATTCCCCCCATGCCTCTGTTCTTATTGTATATATATTGCTGTTTCTTCACATAATCTTGTAGTACGCCTGATGAAGAGACTGGTGATGTCTCGAAAGCTCGCTATGTAACATCATTACTTCTATTTTTGTTAGCCATTAAAAGGTATCAAACCTGCAATACTCTTATTTTGTTTCTCTTAATGAGAGCACTAAACAGTATATGTCACAGAAACACACAGAATATGGACACTACATTAGGCCCAGATTTTGGGAATTTGCCCTAAAGAAACAGTTTTCGGATAGCATACTGTATATGTCACAGAACACCACAGTATATAGAAACGATTTTAGGCCCATATTATTGGAATTTGCGGTACAGACATTGTTTTCTGATGTAGTTAATATTTATATTTTTCACTATATCTGGGCCTGACAACCACACAAGGTGTTGAAGCGCAGATCACACAATTTACGGATTACACCATTGACAGCAAAATGTGGATAGATTATGGGGGAAAAAAATTGTGTTTTTTGTATTCGATTTGTTTCACTATAT
Organism: Bufo gargarizans; assembly: GCF_014858855.1. Taxonomy (NCBI): domain Eukaryota; kingdom Metazoa; phylum Chordata; class Amphibia; order Anura; family Bufonidae; genus Bufo; species Bufo gargarizans. The sequence continues at coordinate 450,560,676 of NC_058081.1, forward strand.
CTGGGCCTGACAACCACATAAGGTATTGAAGCACAGATCACACAATTCACAGTTTACACAGTTGACAGCAAAAATGTGGATTATGGGGAAAAAAATGGTGTTTTCTGTATTATATTTTTTTCTCTATATCTGGGCCTGACAACCACACAAGGTATTGAAGCACAGATCACACAATTCACAGATTACACCATTGACAGCTAAAATGTGGATAGATTATGGGGAAAAAATGTGTTTTTTGTATTAGATTTTTTTCACTATATAGAAACATAGAATGTGTCAGCAGATAAGAACCATTTGGCCCATCTAGTCTGCCCAATATACTAAATACTATGGATAGTCCCTGGCCCTATCTTATATGAAGGATGGGCTTATGCCTATCCCATGCATGCTTAACCCCTTCCCGACTGCAATCCGTATATATACGTGATAGCTGCACATAACCCGTGCAGCTACCACATATATAAACGTTCTGGCAGCTCTTTAATCCAAGCGCTGCAAAGCGCTTGGATTAAAGCTTCTGCCCCTGCACTGCTGCTGCATACAGTGCAGTAATGCCGGCAAGGGACCAATCAGAGTGGCCCCTTGCCGGCAATCGATCCGATTGGTTAGTCTGTGCAGACTAACCAATCGGATTGAGGCAGTGAAAAAATGCTGGTTTCAGGCTCTGATCTGCGCTCTGCAGATCAGAGCCTGAAATCACAGTGTCCTCGTGCCCACCCCCCGATCTGTGCAGTAATGCCGGCAAGGGACCAATCAGAGTGGCCCCTTGCCGGCAATCGATCCGATTGGTTAGTCTGTGCAGACTAACCAATCGGATTGAGGCAGTGAAAAAATGCTGGCTTCAGGCTCTGATCTGCGCTCTGCAGATCAGAACCTGAAATCACAGTGTCCTCGTGCCCACCCCCCCAATCTGTGCAGCCCCCCCATCTGTGCCCCCTCTATCTGCGCCCCCTCTATCTGCTCCCACATGTGTCCACAGTGCCCCTCCTTGAGTTCGCCCCCTCCCCGCCCCATACATTCCTCCTGCTGCCCACCTCCATCAATGCTGGCAGTGACACCCTCCCCACCCCCCCTTCCAGCGCTGCCCCCCGCTCGGTCCCCCTGCTGTGTTTGATGGCGGCGGCTCCATTCCTGAGCCGCCGCCATCATCAGAGTGTCAGCTCTATGCTGACACTCTGCTGTAACCATCCATGGGGTTAATAGAGGGAGGGGGCTCCCTCTCGCCACCATCGGGGCTGCTGCGCTGCAATGGCAGCCCAGATGGTTGCCATGGCAAATGGACGCTTTGCAAAAGCGTCCGCTGTTGCCACCTACAGGGCATCTAAAGAGCATTGCAAAGTATAGTACAACCATCAGCCCCACTGGATCTTAAAGATCCAAGAGGGACTTGATAAAAAAAAAAAAATGTGAAAAAAATAAAAGTTAAAATAAATAAATAAATAAAAATGTAAAAAAATTGCCTTTTCCTATAAAAAAAATACACATATTAGGTATCAGCGCGTCTGTAACGACCGTCTCTATAAAGATATCACATGATAGACCCCGTCCGATAAACACCATAAAAAATAAAATAAAAACTGTTTAAAAAAAGCAATTTTTGTCACCTTACATCACAAAAAGTGCAACAGCAAGCGATCAAAAAGGAGTATGACCCCCAAAATAGTACCAATCAAACCGTCACCTCATCCCTCGAAAAATTATACCCTATTTATGACAATCGCACAAAAAATAAAAAAGCTATGGCTCTTAGACTATGGAGACACTAAAACATCATTTTTTTCGGGTTTCAGAAATGCTATTATTGTGTAAAACTTAAATAAATAAGAAAAAGTATACATATTAGGTATTGCCACGTCCGTAACGATCTGTTCTATAAAACTGTCACATGACCTAACCGCTCAGATAAACGCTGTAAAAATAAATAAATAAAAACTGTTTCAAAACAGCCAATTTTTTGGTCACCTTGCCCCATAAAGTGTAATAATGAATGATCAAAAAATCCTATGTACCCAAAAATTGTACCAATAAAAACCTCAACTCCTTCTGCAAAAAACGAGCCCCTGCACAAGACGATTGGCAGAAAAATAAAAAACATATGGCGTTCAGAAAATGGACACACAAAAACATAATTTACTTTTCAAAATTGCTTTATTATGTAAAACTGAAACAAACAAACAAAGAAAGTAGACATATTTGATATCATTGCGTTCGTAACAACCTGCTCTATAAAAATAGCACATGATCTACCCTGTCAGATAAATCTTGTAAAAAAAAAACAAAAAAAACTGTGCCAAAACTGCCATTTTTCAGTTACCTTGCCTCGCAAAAAACTTAATATAGAGCAATTAATAATCATATGTACCCCAAAATAGTACCAATAAAACTGGCACCTCATCCGCTAGTTTCCAAAATAGGGTCACTTTTTGGGAGTTTCTACTGTATGGGTGCATCAGGGGGGCTTTAAATGGGAGATGACATTTAAAACTAGTTTAGCAAAATCTGCCATCCAAAAACCATATGGCATTCCTTTCCTTCAGAGCCCTGCCGCGCACCCTTACATCAGTGTTTCTGTAAACCGCTGAATCTGGGTAATAAATGTTGAGTTTTGTTTGGCTGTAACCCTCAATGTGTTAAAGAAAAAAAATTAATAAAATGGAAAATCTGCCAAAAAAGTGAAATTTAGAAAAGTAATCTCCATTTTCCTTGAATTCTTGTGGAACACCTAAAGGGTTAACAAAGTTTGTAAAATCTGTTTTGAGTAACTTGAGGGGTGTAGTTTCTACAATGGGGTAATTTATGGTCGGTTTCCTCTATGTAAGCCTCACAAAGTGACTTCAGACCTGAACTGGTCCTTAAAAAGTGGAATTTGAAGTACAATGTGGACTTAATTAAAATGAATGACAGGAATAGCTCACTCCTAAGCAATTAGGACCAGGTGCTCTAGGCCAGAGAACTGTATCACCCATACAGGAGAAAATAACCAGCTGATAGATCCCATCTCATCTAAAGGCCTTTCTACAGATGATACAGAGTCTGTGACTTTTTCTTCAAAAATTAGGAGCGCTCCAGCAAGAAAATTCCTTCATAGAAGAATTTACCGATCACAGTTATCGCGATACCTGGACACAGTCACGGACTAGAGGTACGTCACACATCACGTGAGACGCGGCGTTCTGGGATACGAACAGTCCAGCCACCAGCCTTTATGATACCTTGCTTTGGACCAAACCAGGTAGCACGCCACAGACCACGCTACCTCAGCGTCTGCCGAGACATACAAGATAAGACCGTACATAATCAGGTATACGGCATTTACCTTTACCTTGAAAACCATCTGGGCTAAGGTAAGACTTATTGCTAACTTAGAGCATACAGCACTTTATCTATAACCAACGAAAAAGTCATTTTGCGAACCTGCTCCTTTTAAAGTCCCTTCTGAGTACGGACATTACTCACTACTGCACATTTAATGCAATATTTCTCTTCAACTAGCATTTGAAAGGAAAGACATATCATCTGCATTTTTTGTTCCACTACAAGACCTATATATGCAGGAATTTTATATTGGTTCTAAAGACACATCAGTTTTATGATCATTTTTACGATTGTCATTGCAGTCTTATTTTGCTGTGCAGCGTCTATTTTTAGCCACGTTTATTTTAGTCATATTATTTGATTTTATTGTCATTTGAATTAAATTGTGTGATCACCTTATATTGTATTTTACATTATTTTATTGTATTTTTATCCGTATTATTTCACACATACAGAGTGCCAGCCCAGTTCATCTACCTATTTTGAAGTACAATGTGTCACGAGAAAACAATCTCAGAATTGTTTGGATAAATAAAAGTGTTCCAAAGCTATTACCACATAAAGTGACGCATGTCAGATTTGTAAATTTTGACCTGGACACTGGGACATCAATGACCCTTGGTCATGAAAGGGTTAAACTCCTCCACTGTATTTGCAGCTACCACTTCTGCAGGAAGGCTATTCCATGCATCCACTACTCTCTCAGTAAAGTAATACTTCCTGATATTACTTTTAAACCTTTGCCCCTCTAATTTAAAACTATGTTCTCTTGTAGCAGTTTTTCTTCTTTTAAATATTCTCTCCTCTTTTACCTTGTTGATTCCCTTTATGTACAGGGAGTGCAGAATTATTAGGCAAATGAGTATTTTGACCACATCATCCTCTTTATGCATGTTGTCTTACTCCAAGCTGTATAGGCTCGAAAGCCTACTACCAATTAAGCATATTAGGTGATGTGCATCTCTGTAATGAGAAGGGGTGTGGTCTAATGACATCAACACCCTATATCAGGTGTGCATAATTATTAGGCAACTTCCTTTCCTTTGGCAAAATGGGTCAAAAGAAGGACTTGACAGGCTCAGAAAAGTCAAAAATAGTGAGATATCTTGCAGAGGGATGCAGCACTCTTAAAATTGCAGAGCTTCTGAAGCGTGATCATCGAACAATCAAGCGTTTCATTCAAAATAGTCAACAGGGTCGCAAGAAGCGTGTGGAAAAACCAATACGCAAAATAACTGCCCATGAACTGAGAAAAGTCAAGCGTGCAGCTGCCAAGATGCCACTTGCCACCAGTTTGGCCATATTTCAGAGCTGCAACATCACTGGAGTGCCCAAAAGCACAAGGTGTGCAATGCTCAGAGACATGGCCAAGGTAAGAAAGGCTGAAAGATGACCACCACTGAACAAGACACCCAAGCTGAAACGTCAAGACTGGGCCAAGAAATATCTCAAGACTGATTTTTCTAAGGTTTTATGGACTGATGAAATGAGAGTGAGTCTTGATGGGCCAGATGGATGGGCCCGTGGCTGGATTGGTAAAGGGCAGAGAGCTCCAGTCCGACTCAGACGCCAGCAAGGTGGAGGTGGAGTACTGGTTTGGGCTGGTATCACCAAAGATGAGCTTGTGGGGCCTTTTCGGGTTGAGGATGGAGTCAAGCTCAACTCCCAGTCCTACTGCCAGTTTCTGGAAGACACCTTCTTCAAGCAGTGGTACAGGAAGAAGTCTGCATCCTTCAAGAAAAACATGATTTTCATGCAGGACAATGCTCCATCACACGCGTCCAAGTACTCCACAGCGTGGCTGGCAAGAAAGGGTATAAAAGAAGAAAATCTAATGACATGGCCTCCTTGTTCACCTGATCTGAACCCCATTGAGAACCTGTGGGCCATCATCAAATGTGAGATTTACAAGGAGGGAAAACAGTACACCTCTCTGAACAGTGTCTGGGAGGCTGTGGTTGCTGCTGCACGCAATGTTGATGGTGAACAGATCAAAACACTGACAGAATCCATGGATGGCAGGCTTTTGAGTGTCCTTGCAAAGAAAGGTGGCTATATTGGTCACTGATTTGTTTTTGTTTTGTTTTTGAATGTCAGAAATGTATATTTGTGAATGTTGAGATGTTATATTGGTTTCACTGGTAAAAATAAATAATTGAAATGGGTATATATTTGTTTTTTCTTAATTTGCCTAATAATTATGCACAGTAATAGTCACCTGCACACACAGATATCCCCCTAAAATAGCTAAAACTAAAAACAAACTAAAAACTACTTCCAAAAATATTCAGCTTTGATATTAATGAGTTTTTTGGGTTCATTGAGAACATGGTTGTTGTTCAATAATAAAATTAATCCTCAAAAATACAACTTGCCTAATAATTCTGCACTCCCTGTATTTAAAAGTTTCTATCATATCCCCTCTGTCTCGTCTTTCTTCCAAGCTATACATGTTAAGGTCCTTTAATCTTTCCTGGTAAGTTTTATCCTGCAATCCATGTACCAGTTTAGTAGCTCTTCTCTGAACTCTGTCCAAAGTATCAATATCCTTCTGGAGATAAGGTCTCCAGTACTGAGCACAATACTCCAAATGAGGTCTCACTAGTGCTCTGTAGAGCGGCATGAGCACCTCCCACTTTCTACTGGTAATTCCTCTCCCTATACTCCCAAGCATTCTGCTAGCTTCCTGCTGCTCTATGACATTGTCTGCCTACCTTTAAGTCTTCTGAAAAAATGATCTCTAAATCCCTTTCTTCAGATACTGAGGTTAGGACTGTATCACTGATTTTGTATTCTGCTCTTGGGTTTTTACGTCCCAGGTGCATTATCTTGCACTTATCAACATAAAATTTTAGTTGCCAGATTTTTGACCATTCCTCTAGTTTTCCTAAGTCCTTTTCCATTTGGTGTGTCCCTCCAGGAACATCAACCCTGTTACAAATCTTTGTGTCATCAGCAAAAAGACATACCTTACCATTGAGGCCTTCTGCAATTTCGCTGATAAAGATATTAAACAATATGGGTCCCAGAACAGATCCCTGAGGTACCCCACTGGTAACAATACCTTGGTCTGAATACACTCCATTGACTACAACCCTCTGTTGTCTGTCCCTCAGCCACTGCCTAATCCATTCAACAATATGGGAGTCCAAGCCCAAAGACTGCACTTTATTGATAAGCCTTCTATGTGGAACAGTATCAAAAGCCTTACTAAAGTCTAGATAAGCGATGTCTACTGCACCTCCTCCATCTATTATTTTAGTCACCCAATCAAAAAAAATCAATAAGATTAGTTTGACATGATCTCCCTGAAGTAAACCCATGCTGTTTTTCATCTTTCAATCCATGGGATTTTAGATGCTCCACAATCATCTGCTTAAGTATGGTTTCCATTAATTTCCCCACTATTGATGTCAGGCTTACTGGCCTATAGTTTGCCGATTCCTCCCTACTAGCTTTCTTCTGAATGGGCACAACATTTGCTAATTTCCAATCTTCTGTGACGACTCCTGTTGCCAGTGATTGGTTAAATAAATCTGTTAATGGTTTTGCTAGTTCACCGCTGAGCTCTTTTAATAGCTTTGGGTGTATCCCATCAGGCCCCTGTGACTTATTTGTATTTATTTTAGACAGTTGACTTAGAACCTCTTCCTCTGTAAAGACACATGCATCAACAGATTTATTAGTCTTCTTTCCTAACTGAGGTCTTTCTCCTTCATTTTCCTTTGTAAAAACTGAACAGAAGTATTCATTGAGGCAGTCAGCTAGTTCTTTATCTTCTTCCATATACCTTCCTTCTTTTGTTTTTAATTTGGTAATTCCTTGTTTTAGTTTCCTTTTTTCATTTATGTATCTGAAGAATGCCTTATCGCCTTTTTTTCCCTGACTCAGCTAATTTCTCTTCTGCCTGTGCTTTAGAAGCTCTTGTAACTTGTTTGGCCTCTCTCTGCGTAATCTTATAAATTTGTCTGTCATCCTCGTTTAGTTTTTTTTTTATAATTCCTAAATGCTATCTTTTTGTTTTTAATGATTTTAGCCACTTCTGCTGAGTACCACAGTAGTCTCTTCCTTTTTTGCTTTTACTGACAAGCCTTATGCAATTTTCTGTTGCCTTCAATAGTGCCATTTTTAAGTAGTCCCATTTCTCCTGGACTCCAATGAAACTGTTCCAGTCTGATAGGGACTCGTATACCACTAATCTAATTTTAGAAAAGTCAGTTTTTCTAAAATCTAAAACTTTTGTTTTTGTGTGGTGTCACTGTACTTATAGTAAACCACACTGACTGGTGATCACTAGATCCCAAGCTTTCCCCTACAGTAATATCAGATACCAAATTCCCATTTGTGAATACTAAATTTAAAATGTCCTCCTTCCGGGTTGGCTCCTCCACTACTTGCTGTAGAGATAATCCCAGTAGGGAATTTAGAATATCTGTACTCCTGGCAGAACTAGCTATTTTGGTTTTCCAGTTTACATCTGGAAGATTGAAGTCTCCCATAATGATAACTTCCCCCTTCAATGTCATTTTAGCTATTTCCTCAACTAGTAGATCATGCATTTCTTTGACTTGGCTAGGTGGTCTATATATCACACCTACACAAGTTACCTTATGATTATCAAGCTGCAAGGTAACCCAAACTGACTCTAAATTGTTCTCGCTAACTTGTATCAAATTAGATTTTATGCTATCTTTCACATACAGGGCCACCCTCCCCCTTCTTGCCTTCTCTGTCTTTCCTGTATAGAGAGAACCCTGGTATTGATATATCCCAGTCATTACTCCCCTTGAACCATGTCTCAGTAACAGCCACTACATCTATATTCTCAGATGCCATTATAGCCTCAAGTTCATTGATCTTATTCCCTAGACTGCAAGCATTTGTAGACAAGACTCTGAGCTTGTCATTTCTTAACCTTTGTGCTACTGGCCTCTTCAGGCATTATTCCGGGGGCCAGTTGGACTGCTGGATTATCACTCTTTTGCCCCCCTTTCCTAGTTTAAATGCTTCTTAGCAAATACTTGGAACTGTTCACCGAGGACATTAGTTCCCTTGAGAGAAAGATGCAAACCATCTTTCTTGTACAGTTCTTTTCCATTCCAACAAGAGCTAACATGAGACACAAAGCCAAACCCTTGGTTCAGACACCATTCACCAAGCCATACATTGAATTCCTTAATGCACATCTTCCTGTCATGCTGAAGGTTATGCACAGTCAAAACTGCAGAGAATGAAACTGTTGATGCAACCTCCCGTATATCCTTTCCAAGTGTGTGAAAAGCTTCTTTCACCTTTGAAACCTCATTGCAAGCCAGATCGTTTGTCCCAATATGGAGAATAGCATCCACTTCCCTTTTCTGCTTTGCTTGCCTAACAATATTAAGAATCCGTCGTCTATCCCTGCTAGCGGTAGCACCAGGGAGACATCTCACAACACCATTCTCCTCAAACTTCACACCTCTTATGATGGAATCGCCCAACAGCTGCTTACTATCAATCCTCACCTTCTCCTTTTTGTCTTTGGCTGCAGTCTTACATACTTTAGGCATGGGAGATTGTTTCTCATCCACTGTGCTTGAGCCATCCTCCATGTTGCTCTTGCACTCTGAAAGTGCTGCAAATGAATTATGGAGAGCCACAGACTGTGGGACATGCCTTCTATCTACAACTCTCAGTCTCCCAGAACCTACAGTAACCCATCTTCCATTTCTAGGGGGCCTCTGTGGCAGTGGCATTGCAATGTTCTCAGCCTGGTTGGGCCTGACAACCACACAAGGTATTGAAGCACAGATCACACAGTTCACAGATTACACCGTTGACAGCAAAAATGTGGATTATGGGAAAAAAGTTATTGTTTTCACTCATATTCTTCCTATCTCTGCACCTGACACACAGAAGGTATTGCTGCACAGATGTCACAAGTAACTGCAGACACCATTTATATAGCAAAATGATCACTATTTTGCAAAGTATGAAAAAAGTTATCTGAGTACAACTTTGCACAATTAAATTGCTGCCACCACACACAATAGTCCTTAAAGGAACTTTTTGGTCTTTGAAACATTATTCACTGAAATATATTGCAATCACAATGTCTCTGCACTAGTTGTCCCTTCCTAAGCGCATCTCTCCCTGAATCGCAATGAGCCGAACCCGCGTCATTGGGTGCTGTATAGCACCCAATGACGCGTTCCGGCTAGCCAATCACTGTAATGCCAGCAACTAACATGGCTACTGGCATTACAGTGATGGCAGTACTTACAGTGCTGCCCATAATTATTCATACACCTGGCAAATTTTTACTTTAAGTTACTTTCATTCAACCAGCAAGTAATTTTTTGACGGGAAATGACATAGGTGTCTCCCAAAAGATAATAAGATGATGTACAAGAGGCATTATTGTTGGAAAAAACACACATCATTTCTCAGCTTTTATTTACATTTGAGTAAAAAGCTTCCAGTCCAAAATTATTCATACCCTTCTCAATAATCAATAGAAAAGCCTTTATTGGCTATTACAACAATCAAAGACTTCCTATAATTGCAGACCAGCTTTTTGCATGTCTCCACAGGTATTTTTGCCCATTCATCTTTAGCAATGAGCTCCAAATCTTTCAGGTTGGAGGGTCTTCTTGCCATCACCGTGATCTTTAGCTCCCTCCACAGATTCTCAATTGGATTCAAGTCTGGACTGTGGCTGGGCCACTCCAAAACGTTAATGTTGAGAATCCTCATGTATTGCTCTTTTTTCATGGTGCCGTTTACTGTGATTCGGTTCCCTGGTCCATTGGCTGAAAAACACCCCCAAAGCATTAGGTTCCCACCACCATGTATGACAGTGGGGATAGGTGTTCTTTGGGTTGACGGCTTCTCCTTTTTTAAGCCAACTGGACACTTTTTGCTCAAATGTAAATAAAAGCTGAGAAATTATTTTATTTTTTTTTGTTTGTTTTTCTCATTATCTTTTTGGAGACACCTATGTAATTTCCTATCAAACAATTACTTGCAGGTTCAATAAAAGTAACTTTAAGTCAAAATTTGCCAGGGGTATGAATAATTATGGGCAGCACTGTAACTGCACAGCAGAGCAGCAAATATATTTTTATTTTGCCACTTTTACACCTAATTTTTTTTCCACCTAATCACTCCACAAAATGCTTTAAAACATATGACTGCACAACTAAACAGCAAATATATTTTTCTTTTGCCACTAATACACGCCACAAAAGTCTTTAGAACATATAACTGCTTCGCTTAGTATTAATCACAAATATTTTAATTGCAAATTAATCCCGAATTTATCGTAAATTTATCAGAACTTATCAACATCCCTAGCAACCAATAGGAAAGTTGCCTATCCTTTAGTGTTGATCGCGAATACAATAATCACAAATTTTTATCGCAAATATATTACATTGCCGATTTAGGCAATAAAGTAAATAATGACTGGAGATCACAAATTCTCGAATTTGTGAATTTATGGTGAATATTAGGCCAAAAATTTGCGAAATATCGCAAATTTGAATATTGCCTATGAATATTGCCACATCATCAATGCATGAAGGGTCTATTACTTTGTCACACAAATGACATTATGAAATTACAAAGGGACACTATTAATGTGTAGTGACTGGTTGGGATTGTATGATTGGTTAACAGTGTAGCTTAAAGGAGTTGTCCAATTTCATGATATTAAAGACCTATCCTCAGGATAGGTTATCAGATCAATGGGGGTGCAACTCATAACACCCCCACCGATTAGCTGTTTGAAGGTTGCTCGGCACTCGTACAAACATTGCGTCCCCTTGTGTTTTTATGTGCATGACATTTACACTGCAGTGTAATTACAACTGTTCATCCCATTCAGGTGAAAAGCCACTATAATGTAGACAGAGCACTGGTAAACATTGAAGAGGAAGTAGCACCCTCCGAGGTGTTGGGAGTTGAATCCCATCGATCTGATATTTATCACCTTTCCTCAGAATAGGTCATCAATATCCTAAACCCATTTAAGGTAAAACCAATACTGCCACAGGAGTTGTCCTATTTTTGCATTTTGGTATAGGTATACTAATGGCGGTCTAAAATAGGGAAATTAGATTGCAAGCCCCAAAACAGACATACTTGAGAAAAGTCAAGTAGTATACATACGTAGCAGTATACATACCATAGATGCAATGTAAGCAACTGGAAATCAAGAAATATAAATATGCAATGCAGAAAATATAAAACACCAAAACTGCTAGCTATATTATACTACTGCAAGACTATTATCCAGAGATCATGCAGCTCATTTATCTTAAAAGCTAGTTTCTTTTAAGATTCAATGTATTGCACTCCTAATTTGTAGAAATAGAAGGTATTTGAAGGAATGGGATCTTAAATGAACTGGACATAAATAAGTATGCATCACTATCTAGGGACCAAACAATGTTTAATGTAACTGCTTGAAGGTGTTCAGGAGCATTACTAATCCAGGGCTGACAATCAATAACCATTTACAATTAAGTGAGCACTTTGGTTAATGGATTTTGATGGGTCAATGCGTCTTAAAATTAAAACAAAGTAAAACTTACTAAAGATTTCCAGGCTAAGATCAAGATGGAGCCTCTGGTGTGTTTCCTACACATACAAAATATTTTATTACTGCTTCTTTTTCGGATAATATTGATGATGTAAAAGCTTTGTTTAGTTTGGCTAATTATATTAATGCAGATGTATTGGAACTTGTTGGAATCAAATCAGTCATATATCAGATGTTACAGTCAAATACTAAACTGTATCAAGGCTCTATAAATTCAAATTATGCAAATTGAGGCTACATGTGTCCCACTGCTATAGAGATGCGTTGGCTAGAGATGGCATTGCGGTTTGCTCGGCAGTCGGTTTGTGCCAAACTTTGCGCGCTCGCGATTTGCCGAACATGCAGATATATGGCGATATTCGCGCCTGCCATATTCTTTTACATTGTGAAGAAAATTGACCCATGACACATCCATCAGGTGATACAGGACAGCCAATTGAGACGTTTCAGCACATGGACTTGCCGCCTACCTTATAAATAAACCTGATCTGGGTGCCATTTTACATCCAGTCTTTTACCAGTGTAGGGACAGGGTGCTGTGTGGAGCAGGGACAGGCTTTTAGGGACACCAAACACTAGCTAAAAGGGCAACAAAAGTCCTTTTAAGGCCTGGTATAGGTGTGACTTACTGACGGTGTGATATACTTAGGACCCTTTCACACGAGCGAGATTTCCACGCGGGTGCAATGCGTGAGATGTACGCATTGCACCCGCACTGAATCCGGACCCATTCATTTCTATGGGGCTGTGCACATGAGCAGTGATTTTCACGCATCACTTCTGCATTGCGTGAAAATCGCAGCATGCTCCTCTTTGTGCATTTTTTACATAACGCAGGCCCCATAGAAATGAATGGGGTTGCGTGAAAATCGCAAGCAAGTGCGGATGTGGTGCGATTTTCACGCACGGTTGCTAGGTGACGATCGGGATGGGGTCCCAATCATTATTATTTTCCCTTATAGCATGGTCATAAGGGAAAATAATAGCATTCTGAATACAGAATGCATAGTAAAATAGGGCTGGAGGAGTTAAAAAAAATAAATAAAATTAACTCACCTTAATCCACTTGTTCGCGCAGCCGACATCTCTCCTGTCTTCATCTGTGAGGAAAAGGACCTTTGAGGACGTCACTATGCTCATCACATGATCCATCATCATGGTGATGGATCATGTGAATGACCATGTGATGAGCGTAGTGACGTCATCAAAAGGTCCTTTTCCTCACAGATGAAGACAGAAGAGATGCCGGCTGTGCAAACAAGTTGATTAAGGTGAGTTAAAAAAAAAAAATTATTTTTTTACCCCTCCAGCCCTATTTTACTATGCATTCTCTATTCCGAATGCTATCATTTTCCCTTATAACCATGTTATAAGGGGAAATAATACAATCTACACTACAACTAACCCAAACCTGAACTTCTGTAAAGAAGTTCAGGTCTGGGTACCACAGTCGTTTTTTTATCACACGCGTGTAAAACAGTGCGGGTTTGCCACAATGCTCGTGTGAAACGGACACGCTCGTGTGAAAGAGGCCTTATAATATACTTTCTAACATAGAAAGTATATTATGGTGCATTTGTATTGTGCAGCAGGTGTGTGTGGTTATGCTGTGATACTGCAGCCACACATAGTGAAAAACACTATTTGAAGAAATAATTTCTACTGGTGTGATTTGCCAGTTGCCCCCCCAAGAAATCTGATTGAAGCAGGGATTTTATATACCAATAATATACGTTGTATATAGTGTATTAAGTTAGTGCAGCATTTGTCTGCGGTTTTTGCTGCCTTTGCTGCATCTACACAGAATGAAAAACACTATTGGAACCAATAATTTCTACTGGTGTGATTTACCAGTTGCCCCCCCCCCCCCCCCCAAAAAAAAAAAAAATGCCCCAAAAAAAAAAATGTGATATGCCTTCTTCCACAAATACTGCTATTCTGTTGTTCCTGCACACTCCTCATGCTCTCTATCTGCACCCTCTTCACAGTGTCGGTGCCAAGATACATCTGAGCACAGACAGGTGGTCTAGCAAACACAGGCAGGAAAGGTACATAACTTTTACAGCTTACTGGGAGAACCTTCTGACGGCTGTCAAGCATACAACCCGTCGCACCCATGTAGATTTGGTGTTACCACCACAAATTGCATGCAGGCCTGCCTCTTCTCGTCCTCCTACTAAAACATGGCAAAATGGAACACCTGCTGTGCCTGGCACACGTCCTGAACTTAGTCGTGCAGCGATTCGTTGCCAAATACCCCGGGGTCCAGGACGTCTCTGGCCATTTTAGAAGATCTTACATCGCCTTGCTGACATTCAGCGGTGACACCACCTGCCCGTCAGACATCTGATTTGTGACTGCCCAACGTGATGAAACTCCACCTTGTATATATATGCTTGATAGGCTGCTCCAGCAGAAATGTGCAGTTAATGACTACCTGTACGAACTCTACAGCAGGACAGGTTCTGGGGAACTTGTTTTTTACTTTTCCACCGCGCCAGTGGCTGCTTATGCGTGACGCATGCAGACTTCTGCGGCCATTTGATGAGATCACCAAACTGGTCAGTCGCAGCAAGGGTACCATCAGTGACATCGTACCTTATGCCTTCTTTCTGGAGAGTGCATTGCGTCGTGTCATTGATCAAGCCGTCAAGGAGCAGGAAGATAAGGAAGTCGCAATGCTGGATGAATTCCCAGGGGGAGCTACTCCATCTGTATGGCATACATATTAGGACATCGTCAGACATCATCCACAACTCCATCCTCCGTCAGGCAAAACTCCATCAGCCCTCAGACATCAGACAAAACTCCGTCCTCCGTCAGGCAAAACTCCATCAGACCTCAGACAAAACTCCGTCCTCCGTCAGACAAAACTCCATCAGCCCTCAGACATCAGACAAAACTCCGTCCTCCGTCACCCAAAACTCCATCAGACCTCAGACATCAGACAAAACTCCGTCCTCCGTCAGGCAAAACTCCATCAGACCTCAGACATCAGACAAAACTCCGTCCTCCGTCAGGCAAAACTCCATCAGACCTCAGACATCAGACAAAACTCCGTCCTCCGTCAGGCAAAACTCCATCAGACCTCAGACATCAGACAAAACTCCGTCCTCCGTCACCCAAAACTCCATCAGACCTCAGACATCAGACTAAAACTCTGTCCTCCCTCAGACATCAGCCAAAACTCCGTCCTCCCTAACTCAAAATACGCCCTACTACACACACTCTTCACCTGACGGAGCTGCTAGCTGCTAGAGAGGCAAAGGACCTGTGATGACGTCATGACCATGTGACGAGTCACATGTGTGGGAGGGGTCAGATGTGCACAGCAGCTGGTAGAGTGTACAGAACAGTAGCCATCAAATAGAGCTCTGTACTAGAGATGTGTGTGTAACCTGCATGTAGCAGAGCTGTGTACTGTGTTACAGAGATGTATGTGTAACCTGCATGTAGCAGAGCTGTGTACTGTGTTACAGAGATGTACGTGTAACCTGCAGGTAGCAGAGCTGTGTACTGTGTAGCAGATCTGTATGTGTAACCTGCATGTAGCAGAGCTGTGTACTGTGTAGCAGAGCTGTATGTGTAACCTGCATGTAGCAGAGCTGTGTACTGTGTTACAGGGATGTATGTGCAACCTGCAGGTAGCAGTGCTGTGTACTGTGTAGCAGAGATGTGTACTGTGTTACAGAGATGTGTGTGTAACCTGCATGTAGCAGAGCTGTGTACTGTGTATATAGAGCAGTGTGTGTAACAGCATGTAGCAGAGCTGTGTACTGTGTTACAGAGTTGTGTGTGTAACCTGCATGTAGAAGTGCTGTGTACTGTGTAGCAGAGCTGTATGTGTAACCTGCATGTAGCAGAGCTGTGTACTGTGTTACAGGGATGTATGTGCAACCTGCAGGTAGCAGAGCTGTGTACTGTGTATATAGAGCAATTTGTCTAACCGCATGTAGCAGAGCTGTGTACTGTGTTACAGAGATGTGTGTGTAACCTGGGAACTATAAAAAAGTGTAAAAAAAACCCATAAATATTCAGATCACCCCCCTTTTCCCAAAATTAAAATAAAAGACACATTATGGGTTTCGCAATGTGTAAAAACGCCCATTGTATAAAAATATATTCCCCATACGGCAAACAGCAAAACAGAAAAAAAAAAAAGAGTCCAAATGTCCGATTCGCCGTTTTTGGTAGCTTCATTTGCTACAAAAATGTAAATAAAAAGTGATCAAAAAGTCTTAAACACCCCAGAATGGTATCAGTAAAAAGTTTAGATTGCCCCGCAAAAAATGAGCCCCCATCCAGCTCTGTACACATAATTACAAAAAGGTTATGGGGCTCAAAATATGGCGACAAAAAAAATCATGATATTTTTATTTTTTTATCACTATTAAAACGCAAGAAAAACTATACATATAAGGTATTGCCGGATTCGATCTGACCTGTAGAATAAAAGTAACCAGTCAGTTTTATCGCACATCGAATGTCGTAAATAAAAATCACGTAAAACTGTGGTGGAATTGCTTTTTTTTTTCAACAGGAAGAATGGGCAGTTTTACCATCTGAGAAAATAAAGACCCTCACCCACAACTACCACAAAAGACTTCAAGCTGTCATTGATGTTAAAGGGGGCAATACATGGTATTAATAACTGGGGTGTGTAAACTTCTGATCAGGGTCATTTGGGGAGTTTGTGTTGTGATTATGATTTATAAAGAGTAAACACCGTTGTTTGACATAAATGGCTTCAGCCGACCACTAACCATGAGCGAGAGAAAAGTGTCCGTGTTATAATTCATATTCTCTGAACAATGGTTAAAGGAGTATTATCATCTTAATGATCACTGTTAAATCTGTTAATGATTTGACAGTGATAATTTTTCTAAATACATTTTATTACCCAATTCCCATCCTTTTTTAGAAAATAAGTCCCCTCTTACCTGATGTTGTCTTTGGTCTCCCCTGGTCACGGCCACCTCTCCTGTCGAATCCAGCCGGGCCACGCTTGCGCAGAAGACGGAAAATTCTCTCCCGGCTGGGCCGCGCAATGTCCTGAACGAGCATGCCGCCGCGCATGCGCCATGATGACTTCTTCCTGGCCAGTATAGTACATAGACGCGAATGCGCACGCCTGACTCTGTACTATACAGGCCAGGAATAAGTCACCATGGCGCATGCGCAGCGCCGTACGCGTTCAGGACATTGCCCGGCCGGGGGAGAATCCTCAGTCTTCTGCGCAAGCGCGGCCCGGCCGGGAGAAGAATACAGGAAGTGAACGTCACGCTCAAGGAAGGTAAGTATGAAAAATGGAAGATGAGAATACCCCTTTAAGAAATCATAAATTCTGCAAGGGTATGTAAACTTATCAGCACAACTGTAAGTAGCTGTGTGATATAAATCTGTGGAATATGGGAAGCACAAGAGGATGTGCACCTTAAATCCCATCTTTGTAAGGCCTCTTGCACATGGTCGCTGTGTGCCTGTGGTCGTATTACGGCGGTTCCGCAATACACAGGGCACCAGCCGTGTGCATCCCGCATCCGTGATGTCGACCCATTCACTTGAACGGAACAGAAACACGGATCGGATCCCCACAGAAGCACTACAGAGTGCTTCCGTGGTGTTTCTGGCCATGCCTCCGCACAGCAAAAAAGTAGAACATATTCACGGACCCATTCAAGTTGAATGGGTCTGGATCTGTCCCGGCTGCTGCACACACGTTGCCCGTGCATTGGGGACTGCAAATTGCTGTCCCCAATGCATGGAATGGACCAACAACGTTCATGTGCAAGAGGCCTAACACTTGTGATCTGCGTGAAGCGGCAAATATGCATTCATGTTGCATGTATTTATTAATTAGGGTTACCAATTCTGAGTAACTCGGAGTGACAGGAGATTTACAGAATCAGATTTATTTTTTTGTCGTCATATTTTGAGCTCTATAACTTTTTTGTAATTATGTGTACAGAGCTGGATGGGGGCTCATTTTTTGGGGGGCAATCTGAACTTTTCACTGATACCATTCTGGGGTGTTTAAGACTTTTTGATCACTTTTTATTTACATTTTTGTAGCAAATGAAGCGACCAAAAACGGCGAATCGGACATTTGGACTCTTTTTTTTCTTCTGTTTTGCTGTTTGCCGTATGGGGAATATATTTTTATACAATGGGTGTTTTTACACATTGCGACACCCATGATGTGTATTTTTTTAGTTCTTTTATTTTCATTTTGGGAAAAGGGGGGTGTTTATGTTTTATTTTACACTTTTTTATAGTTCCCAGGTTACACACACATCTCTGTTACACAGTAAAAAGCTCTGCTACATGCGGTTACACACACATCTCTGTAACACAGTACACAGCACTGCTACATGCAGGTTGCACATACATCCCTGTAACACAGTACACAGCCTGCTACATGCAGGTTACACATACAGATCTACTACACAGTACACAGCTCTGCTACCTGCAGGTTACACATACAGATCTGCTACACAGTACACAGCTCTGCTACCTGCAGGTTACACATACATCTCTGTAACACAGTACACAGCTCTGCTACCTGCAGGTTACACATACAGATCTGCTACACAGTACACCGCTCTGCTACCTGCAGGTTACACATACAGATCTGCTACCTGCAGGTTACACATACATCTCTGTAACACAGTACACAGCTCTGCTACATGCAGGTTACACATACAGATCTGCTACACAGTACACAGCTCTGCTACCTGCAGGTCACACATACAGATCTGCTACCTGCAGGTTACACGTACATCTCTGTAACACAGTACACAGCTCTGCTACATGCAGGTTACACATACATCTCTGTAACACAGTACACAGCTCTGCTACATGCAGGTTACACACACATCTCTAGTACAGAGCTCTATTTGATGGCTACTGTTCTGTACACTCTACCAGCTGCTGTGCACATCTGACCCCTCCCACACACGTGACTCGTCACATGGTCATGGCGTCATTACAGGTCCTTTGCCTCTCCAGCAGCTAGCAGCTCCGTCAGGTGAAGAGTGTGTGTAGTAGGGCGTATTTTGAGTTAGGGAGGACAGAGTTTTGGCTGATGTCTGAGGTCTGATGGAGTTTTGGGTGAGGGAGGACGGAGTTTTGTCTGATGTCTGAGGTCTGATAGAGTTTTGCCTGACGGAGGACAGAGTTTTGTCTGATGTCTGAGGTCTGATGGAGTTTTGCCTGACGGAGGACGGAGTTTTGTCTGATGTCTGAGGTCTGATGGAGTTTTGCCTGACGGAGGACGGAGTTTTGTCTGATGTCTGAGGTCTGATGGAGTTTTGCCTGACGGAGGACAGAGTTTTGTCTGATGTCTGAGGTCTGATGGAGTTTTGCCTGACGGAGGACGGAGTTTTGTCTGATGTCTGAGGTCTGATGGAGTTTTGCCTGACGGAGGACGGAGTTTTGTCTGATGTCTGAGGTCTGATGGAGTTTTGGGTGACGGAGGACGGAGTTTTGGCTGATGTCTGAGGTCTGATGGTGTTTTGGGTGAGGGAGGACGGAGTTTTGTCTGATGTCTGATGGAGTTTTGCCTGACGGAGGATGGAGTTTTGTCTGATGTCTGAGGGCTGATGGAGTTTTGCCTGACGGAGGATGGAGTTGTGGATGATGTCTGACGATGTCCTAATATGTATGCCGTACATCTGAGACAAGTCAACAACAGGAGTATGAAGAGGAGTCAGAGTAGGATGGTGCCAGGGCAGAGAAGGAGCAAGAAGAGCATGGCTTTCTTCCCATACATCTTTGGTACCTTACTAGAGATGAGTGATTTTTTTTTTATTTGTTTCATGTCTGATTTGGGAAATTTTTCCAAAAAATTATATTTGGGTCCAAATCAGTTCTATCCAAATCTAATATGGTCTGACAATAAATTAGTATATAACAGTCTCTGGTGTGTTAGAACTCTTTTCAGAAAAGATTTAGAGAGAAATTCACGCATAATTCTCCACTGGAAATAAGACATGCAAGACAGTTTTCTTCCAAAAAGAAGAAAATTTCTTGTTGTCCTAAACTCCTAATATTATAATGCAACTCTAGTTAGCTGAGTGGCCTTTGGGGTAATAATGGGGCTGCTCTTTCTCATTACAGAGACCAGCAAGGAGGCATAAGGTGTATTGTCCAGTGAGCACTGCTCTTGATTATTTTAGTTTGTTTGTTTTCTTCCCTCCACCTAAAAGATTTCAGTTTGTTTTTCAATTGAGTGGTACAGTTTATAGGTCACATTAAAGGTGGAAAAATGTTCTGAAATTATTTATCTTTGTATCATTTTTTTTTACATCACAGAAACCTGACATTTTAACAGGGGTGTGTAGACTTTTTATATCCACTGTATATGCAAATTCTAGTATCTTGCATCTGCTGGCATTAGATAGATTTAGCGTTCCATTATTTTTTAAAGGAAAGCTAATTTGCATACGTTTGGGTTGCTGGGAAATATATTCAAATTAACTTACAGATCTAGCCAGGCTAAAATTGACTTTGATAACACTTGTCACGGTATTATCTTGTGCCTTCAAAAATCCATTGAAATACATTGAAAGAGTTAGTTAACCGTTTTGTGGCATTTTTTACTTAACACTTTAGCCATCAAATTTAGCTCGGCTGCATCTGTACCTTTTACAAAGGAAAGAACAATAAGAATTTGGTATGCATTCCAAATCAGTAGAATAAATTTTCCTGTCTGACGTTTTCAGCACTATTTTTTTTACCAACCTTAGACATATTAGCACTTATGGAATGATGTACCTAACCTTTTTCTAATCATCAGAGATAATCTGGAACATTCAGTTTTGTGTAGGTTTCCACACAAGGTTTAGGAAGTATTGACTTAATGAAAGGCCTTGGATTTCTATGTCAGACTACGGAGCCTTTGGAGATAATGAACTCGTCACTGAGCTAAAAAAAAGTTAAAAAAAAATAAAAAAAGCTGCTGAAATCTTATTGCACATTTATAGAATTTATGTCTGCTTAGAAAAGCTTTCGCTACAGTCTTACACTGTATTAGCAGAGACATTCAAAATGTGATAGATCAATAAAATATATAGTGCACTCCTTTTTTTACTGCTGTTTCTGTCTTACAATGGCAGGGGCCGTAAAAACACAATGTGAGGAAATATGGTTCAGGATAATGTAAAATCTCCACTAGGCAAGGATTACAATTTGATAGTGGAACCTGTGGGCCTGGAAATTCTTAAAGGATAAGCTGAAAGACTCTGTTCTCCGTTAGTTATTGTTGGCTATGTTTGGAAAGAGTTATAGCATTTTGTCAATGGTTTTGTTACATTCTCATTTCCCTGGATGATTCTCTTTTCAGTCTCCATAGTTACAACATTTTTGTATCTTCCACTAATTTAGAAGTAAGTAACATATAAAGTGATACATAGTATCATACTCGTTTCGGTTATCCATTGTATGACGTTAGTTTATATTATGAGAGTCTTTATTTTTCTAGATTAGATATCAGTATTTAGTGCAATAAAGGGACATATCCCCTTCTTCCCCCACTCAGCCCCACTGACATGAGCATTGGAGCATTGTGCTGCTTAGAGCAGGGCAAGGCCTTTTTTTTTTTTACATTTTTACACTACACTGCTAGGCAGAGGCTTCCACCTAACAGTGTTCTCGGTGACATCACCAGCACCAGGGGGGCTTTAGCGCTGCCCTAGCCATTTTATAGGCTAGGGCAGCATTAAAACCCACCTATTAGTGCCTGTGACTTTCCTGGGAACACTGCCAGGTGGAAGCCTCATCCTAGCTTACCCATGTAGAGCCCAGTACATCACCAGATCTCCAGAAAAAGCACTTACCCTGGCGATTCAGTGCAAGGCAAAGGAGAGCATTGGAGCATGAAATGCTCTGATGCTCATGTCAGAAGGGCTGAGTGGGGTCAGCACCTGTGAAGGGAGTGTCTACTTTGGAAATCCCATTTTCATAAATCCTGTTAGGGAATTTTGAGTTAATGGAGGGGTCCCCTGTTCAGGATTCTGATCTCTTGGCCAAAGTGGAGAGCAGCTACAAAGGGAGATGAGCTGCCCTTTCCTGTATTACATATACAACCCAATAATTTGAATGAACACTGTTTAATTTATAGCTGTATTTAATGTGTTAAAGGAGATGTCACTTAAAATAAAGAAAAACTTTTTCATAAACTTTGTAATTATATTTTGTGTTAAAGGGGGTGTGCCGAGTTTATAAGTTATCCCCTAGCCACAGGATATAGGATAACTAGCTGATCGCTGGGGGTACAACTTCTGAAACTCTTACTAATCACAAGAATGGGGTTCCCATTGCGGTGCTGCACAATATATTCTCTATGGTAGTGCCGGATATAGTGAAGTGTTGTTCTCGGCTGTCTCTGGCAGTCCCATAGAGAATGATGGGTCTGTGGGGGTTCCAGCGGTTTGACACTTAGCAATCAGCTACTTATCCCCTGTCCCATGGATAGGGGATCATTTATTCACTTGGAACAAAAATTTTAATAGAGGGGATCCCCTGTCAGGACCCTCATCTCTTGGTTAGAGAACAGCTATAATGACCTGTCACACACATGCTTAGAGCACAAAGGCCTCATACAGACTTCCGTAGTGTAGGTGCATTTTGGATCTCTATGATACTGTTATTTTGGATCATTAAACCTGCGATGGGGCCGGCATTTGCGGTTGTGCTATGGATGTTAAATTCTATCTGAATGATGCCTTAGATGCTTTAAAAAATAAAAATAAATTCAGTGCTTGCTATAGATTACCAAACATTTAATCACACGGCACAATATAACTAGCTCACTAAGAATTAACTGTTTCCGTAAAAAAAAAAAAGTGCATAGGCTATTTGAAAGTGATTTATGGGAAAAAAATAAAACATATGAGATTATAAAGGTTGTTGTAATAATTTGCTGTTACTTAGATATACTGGAGAAGTTAGATGACATTCTAGGCTGCAGTTTTATCTCCCTCAGGGGTAAGTCATATAACTTTCTCTGGATATATTCATGTGCAGTAGATTTTTTGCAGAAATGTATGTGATTACTCAATTCAAACAACCTCATTCTGATGAATGGAACTTATTTTCAATAGCAGAAATATCTGCAATGTGTCAGCAAAATGTATTTTTGGGCTACTAAAAAAGGAACAGGCACCCCTGAAAAGCATATAGCCTAACCTAGACTATACACTCACTCTTGGAAATATGTCCATCTATAGGTATTCCGATCATTTTAATTCTTTCAGAATGATTTACACTATGCCATATATTGGTAGTACTTAATTTAAACAGCTCACTTGGTATTCCTCATTATACTTCTATGGAACTATAAAACCCAGCATGGCTTGCAGATTCAGGGGCACAGGTGTTGAACTCCAGGCACCCTCAAATGAGTCTCAGGAAGCCAAGATCATCAAAGACATTCATAGTTGGCGAGTCAGACGGCCGGTTTCATTAGAAAGTTGCAGGTACATATTCTATTATTTATTCTGTGAGTTGTATTTTGGTCAAAACATTATGCCAAACAATTGAGATATCTATATATCAACTTCTCCTAACCAGTAACCATGGGAGTATATAGTGTATATGCTTTGAATATGTAGGGAAATATTTCTAAATAACAATCCTTTCATGCTCAGCACTACGGACATGGCATGACTGTTTTGACTTTGAGAGTGTACTTGCTGCTTCTTAGTTTAGTATAACATTAGACTAGATTATTATTTGTATTCTATTGCGTAGAAATAATACTAAACTTATCTATTTAAGCGTGAAGAGGCCGCCACTGCCATCTTGATTGAAGACACCACGAGGTGTGTGATGACATCATCATGCTGGTCGGTGTGGTGACGTTATACATCACCGTGTGCAGCATTTCACATGAGATCTTCAGTCATGATGGCCGCAGAAGCCTTTTCTAGCTCAAATTGATTAGGTGAAAGGTTTTTTTTGTTTTGTTTTTTTACCGCCAATTCAGGGAAAATTGATTTGTTACCATGAATCATGAGGACATTTGGCTTTGCAGCAAATCAAATTTTTGGGGAAATTCTGATGGAAGTCCACTTCGGATACAATTCACTCAGCTCTAATTATAAGGATTGAGGATGTATCATTGTATTTGCCAGTATATGGCCTGCCAATTGCAGGTTGTCACCCTGCTTTGAAGGGGTTGCCCCACAAAAAATATTTTTCAAACCAGCACCTGGATCAGAATACCTTTGTAATTGCATATCATGAAAAATTTAGTATAGCCATCAATTTATTCAATACAATATATGTATAGCACCCTATGCTGTCTATTCCTTATTTCTCTGTCCACCTCGCTGATGCAGATGCCAGCTGGATACAAATCTAGTATAGTAACTGGAACAATCAATTTGGAGATCTCTGGATTCATGTGAGGTACAGGGCTGGTTCTGGCTTTGTTAGAATGAGATTGTACTATATGATGTCTGATTTTCATTTTTCATATAAATCATGGGACAACACCTGGAAATATATAAAAGTAAGGGTTGTTTCTTAATAACATGACTAAATAAAACTTATCTCAAAGGTAAATTAGCTGATGATTTTTCAAACTATTAAAAGTTGACTCCTTACAGCTGAATTGACAAAATCGAAAGCATATCGGGCATTAAGATATATAAGTATCTGAAGGCAAACGTGTTAAATGCTTTTCTTTAATGCAACACCTGCTTTTAAGAGTACATATTTGTTAAATGCAGCAAAAAATCCACCATTTTACTGACCATTAGGCATGTAATAAGCTGTGTCTTGCCTTAACACCACTTAGTAAAGTAGCTTGTAAATACCAGGTTTAGTGGAAAAGCACATCCTAAAGCTGACAACAAATATGTTGTAGAACTTATGCCTCATTTAACGTATGAACATGTGACTTCTACGCATTCCATATGCTTCGTATGGAGAATGCATAAAGCTATGCTAAAATGATAAGCAGCAATGATTCCGCTCATTGTTTTAACATCATTTGCATCAACACCGTGTGCGAAGAGGGGTTGTAATTGGCAGCAGGAGGAGTAAAGAAAAGAATTCCTTCCACTTGGATGACAATGATAATTGATAACTGTCTTCATTTGCATAGCTGCTTGCATCATTGAAACCAGAAATGGATACCTATTAACATAGACTCCTTTGAAATCCTGTGTCAAATGCATCAAACTTGATAATAAAGTTTATTATGTTTAATAGGTTGTGTTTCATTTTCATATTAATATGCTATACTGAATATAATAAGACAGGTCGGGATTTCACTAAAGAAAGCAAACTACGAGAGGCTGACAAATGAGTTCTACATACTCAAGAGTTTTATAGGCTTATATGTACTTTTAGTTCAGCTTCTCTTGACTGTGTCATATACATTGTATACTGGCCAGTGCTAAATGGTCCCTTTATCACTGTGATCTTAGGCAAGACAAGCTGTACATGACCCACATTACATTTTCAGTGTGATTTATCTTACATTGACACACATTTCCATATAAATCAAAGACCATCGTAAAAGATGAACATTATCATTTATATTTTCAATAAGAAATAAAAAAAAATAAAAAAAAAGCAGCACAGGATAAACATTATGCATTGAGGTGCAAGCTTGAGGGAACTTGACCCAAAGACCCAATCAGATGAAAATAGTAAAAGAAAAAAAAAAAAAGGGCAGCACTCTCTAAGAGTTATTTTTTTTAAAGTGCTGGAGAGTGCTGACATTTTTACTCTTAATAAGGAAATTAATTACCTATTCTGGGATAAGGGTTGTCGCAGGGTAAAATGAATGAATAGAAAGAGTCAATTATTCCAATTTGCTAACTGTACATTTATTTCAGGTTTATTAGCCTTCATCAGTGCAAGCTTCACTGAACAAAAAGTGTGGTTTACGTTCCACTCTATAACCATAAATCACTGAATGAAGGAACGTTGTGCAAAAAATATTAAAAGTAACCTTTATTGGATATACGGTAACTGTACTATTAAAATCACAAACGAAAAAGGACAACACAAACTCTACCTAACTAGCCCTCGTTATAGTTGATAGACATCTGTCCACACAATAGAAGCAGGCTCATTAAAAAAAATATATCATTTGATACACTAAACTGCTGTGTCGCTGGAGTTCAGTGTATATAGCAGCTCAAGTGTGGACAAAAATCAACTATGCACACCATTGAAGGCTATGACCATTAAACAAGCAGTTAAATGTGGTGGTCCATTAATCTATACCGGGCCTGTAAAGCTGAAGATTTGCCACCGCTAGCTATATATGGTCCCAATAGCTCCTCCTAGTGAATGCGGCTTATTGCGCTATGACATATGGGCTTGAGACCTTGGCATAATGACGGTTTTGCCAGACACAGTGCCCTAAATCCTAAGTGGTAGTTGATAAAAAAAATTGCCCACATCCTGTAAATGACTGGTGCTACAATAGGTCATGCGTTCACTCTATTGGTAGTGGGCGCATGCATCCATTCTCAGAAATGTGGGCACAAATCAACTCCACAGATTTGCTGTCTTACATACATTTTGTCCCCATGAACTGCTCTACGCGTTTTGCCATACATATGGCTCTTCAGGAGCAATGAAATTTCAGGGTGCAGACATACAACATACAGTAGATGCCGACCACCTCACGTCCTGAGGCGGCAGCAAAAGTGCTAGAATGGCCATATGTGGCCGTCAGAGTGCACAGGTTATGAGGATGAGGCCCCTCCCCTACCAGGAATCGAGTCCCTGGGCCGACCAATAGCGCAGAAAGGAGCGCGGCAAACCGCGATTCAACCCCGCCTCCACTGCCAGCCCACTCACTGGAGCGATTACACCCGGAGTGTCAAAACACTCCTGCGTTAATGAGGGACCAAACGGCGGTTTAACCCAACATAATATTGCAATTGAGAAGGACCCAGCAAGGTTAGTATATTGGTGACAGATCGTGCTGTACACAGACAGCATTATTGAGGCATAATAATACAGAACAATATTAAGATGATCGCTCATGTGTTTGAACAGGACGCACATAAGTCCATTCTTTGGGTGTCAGAGATCAGCCAAATAAAACATACATAGAGGTAATACAGGATCAAATACAGGGAGGACACATTGCTGGATACATATCTAAATGAAACAGACAAACTATATCTGCTTGTTCAGACCCTGCGGTTGGACAGTATGCAGTCTAAATATCCATTGTGCCCTGATATACTATACAGTGCAATCTTCATTATTAAATGAAAGGCAGCTGCGGGCCCACAACCATCCGTGACTCACCGACATCACAGATGGCCGCTCTATGTGGCTATATCCCAAGGCATAGTGGCCTGGGTATACTTGATTTATATCAATCTGTGACAAATAATTTTGTGACAAATCAAATTTCTTGTGGAACTTCGTTGAAGATGCTAAATTGAATTTTTAAAAACTTCATTTATCTCTAGTTGCTATATTGGTTGTCACTAAATTTTATACAAATAAAGCTAAAGAAAGGACAATTCAAAAACATTTTTGCTAATTTAGGGAAATGTTTTATGGCATACTATACTGTGCTCAGTAGGTCTAATGCATCCCCACCATGTGAAATACCCCTAAAATATCTTGCATTTCATTGATAGCTATTGTTTTTCAAAGGATCTATCTCATATTGTAACTTCCTTTTAAATTCAGCCATATGTTTTTTGCTCCTTAATTCGTTTAATGCAGAAAATATGGATTGAAATTGGCCTAACTTTTGCTAAAGTTCATTCTGCAAATATCGCCAAGCCCTTATCCCCAGAGGAACTCAGACAAAAGACTAGAACCGTGTTCTTTTCTAGCATTTAAAGATCTGTCAGTCTAAAAGAAGCTAATCTTTTCACTTGTATGACAGGGGAGGGGTATGCCAGAGTGCTGATAATATACAGCAGGCTGAACGAATGTGTCTCACTGGAGAATTCACTCTTAGAAACACATGAAAATAGCAGGACAGCAGCTCTGCTCGAATGATAGAAAAACACTTTTTGTTTGTGGTTTAGACCTACTGTGCGGCATTCTAAACAAGGACATGACTGGGCGAGATGAAAGAACAAGAACATCTGGTGTCCCAAAATACAGGCAGAAAGATGTGACGGGAATAGAGTGAAATACAGTTTATTCTTATACAAGTTACTTCTAATCTGTCGGAGGTGCAGTTCAATGATTTTTCTATAAGAGGCATGTATATGATGGTGCTGTAAACAATGCTTGGTCTAAAAATATGCTCCTCTACAAGATTACTTGTCAGAACAGTCTAGAAGTAAAAGGAGTAGAATATGAGAATTTTTGAGAAGATGGAGTATCATAAATCATATAAATAGTTAATCTCTCACTTAAAATAAATTTCCATTATTGGGACTTTACCAATGAGACCAGGGGAAGACATAAGTGCACCTGCATGAGTGCCATCGGGGGGTTGTCCTGCCACAATAAGGTCTTCAAACAGGAGGTGGGGTTTCTGCAACATTGTAGTAAGGATGTTGCTTCTAGCGTGCAGTGGCTAGTATGTGAGTGGCACGTGTGAAGAAAGAAAGAGACAACTTCAATGGGGCCACGTCCTGATTTTCACTGACAAGTATAGGCCATGTTTTATTTGTTTTGTGGAGCCATACAACGGAATAAAAGGGCCCCATAGAAGTGAATAGCTCTGCATCTGATCCGCAAAAACGGATCCGCATACGGCCATCTGAATGAGCCCTAATTCCCAGCTCAAATTTTAAGACATGCATCCATCTCTAAAATACAGGATATATATCCTGTATTTTCAAAAATTTGAGTACACCCCTCACATTTTTGTAAATATTTTATTATATCTTTTCATGGGACAACACTGAAGGTATGACACTTTGATACAATGTAAAGTAGTCAGTATACAGCTTGTAGAACAGTAAATTTGGTGTGCCCTCAAAATAACTTAACACACAGCTATTAATGTAATCAGGTGAGGTGTACAAAGGCAATTTGTCTTGCCTGCAAACAAGTATTGTGGTGGGAGTGTCATCATTTGGTGCTGCATGAGTGCTGCTGGCTGTAGGAAGCTACACTTCATTGAGGGAACCATGAATGCCAATATGTACTATGACATACTGAAGCAGAGCATGATCTCCTCCCTTTGGAAACTGGGCCGCAGGGCAGTATTCAAACATAATAACAACCTCAAACATACCTCCATGACAATCACTGCCTTGCTAAAGAAACTGAAGGCAACGATGATGGACTGGCCAATCATGTCTCTAGGCCTAAACCTTATTGAGCATCTGTGGATCATCCTCAAATGGAAGGTGAAGGAACGCAAGGAACATCCACCAGCTCTGTGATGTTGTCATGGAGGAGTGGAAGAGGATCCCGTTAGCAACCCTTGAAGCTCTAGTGAACGCCAAGGTAGTGCTGGAAAATAATGGTGGTTACACAAAATATTGGTACTTTAGGAATAATTTGGCCACTTTCACTTAGGGGTGTACTCACTTTTGTTGCCAGTGGTTTAGACATTAATTGCTGTGTGTTGAATTATTTTGAGGGCACACCAAATTTACACCATACAAGCTCTACACTGACTACATTGTATCAAAGTGTCATATTTTGAGTGCTGTTCTATGAAAAGATATAATAAAATACTTACAGAAATGTGAAGGGTGTACTCACTTTTATGAGATGCTGCATATATTGTGGGGATTCGCTATTGTAGGCAGGTTCAGCAGATGCAGTACAGAGGCACAAAAACAGTTCTTTACCAGACTTCAGTGTTTATTCACACTCGACAGGTTTCACAAAACAGAAAACAACTTCACCTATGTTCAGTTCACACTATGAAGCAGGTACTGCTTATAGTGGTCAAGTCCTGGTGTGTGTTCACACCGTGTAATAGATCCATTCAAAAGGTTGAAACCTTGAACATAGTCAACCTGTCCTCCCTGACAGGTTGCAAAACATCCACACAGGTACAAACACTAGAGATGAGCGAATTTCTCAAAAATGTGTTTAGGTCGGTTCACCAAATTATCCGAAAATATTTGATTTGATCTGAATTTATTTATTTGCGGTGAATCGTGTTAAAAAACAGCTATTTCCTGGCTGCAGAGAGCATGTATAGTGGTGTAGAACTCTTTGCCTTGCAGTAACATGCATAGGGAGTCTGCTGTGGTAGCAAAACAATACTGTGAGTCAGTATGACACATACGTCGCTCTTAGAATCACTGCACATTTCAGTTATTTGGGCAGTTACGGGGCCAAAACTGACCAAATAACTCAAGTGTGAACTCACCCTTACAGGTCGATGTCAGCATCAGGTATAAAGAACCGTGCAGAGGCCCAAGATCCTACTGTAGTGTGAAAGAGTGCCTTCCTTTTACACCGTAGTTAGCTGATTTCACATAGATATCTACCGAACTTGTTCTATTAAACGCTTATACAAGTAGAGCCCCACTGACAGAGTGGAGAGGGTGTAAGCAGTAAGTTTGTGTTGACATCCCTGATTATTTTTCCCTTTCTCTGATCCGTCAGAACAATAACCCTCCAAAAAAAACGGATCCTGACTGTTGAGCATCTGCCTTCATTGCAATTGGTTAGTATTTCACCAGTATTGCTAAAGCCCCCCCCCCACAAAAAAAAAAAAAAAACAGGAGTGAATCCAAAATGATGACACATGCATGGATTACTTGCATGTCCTCTGTGTTTTGTACCGACTCCTGCTTTTAGCTACCAAATCATAAGCCAATTTTGATAAGTCCATAAAGGCCTTACAGCTGCTACACAGACAGGATAGGTTGTGCATCTCACTTTTCCTTCCTTCTGACAGATCAGAAGAATGGTCAAATAAATGATTATGTCAACCAGGCCAAAAAATAATAATAGTGGCCTAGTCATAGAGTGGGGAGGATGGGAGATCAGCTTGAGAAGTCCACAGAGTTGCCCAATGACATAGTGCTGAGGTAGCAGCAGCATCAGGAGACCACAGAGTGGCCCAGTGATATAGTGGGGAGGTGGCTGCAGCATGAGGAAGCTACAAAGTGGCCCAGTGATATTAGTGTTGAGTTAGCAGCAGCATAAGGAGGCTACAGAGAAGCACAGTGACATAGTATGGAGGTGGCAGCAGCATGAGGAGGCCACACAGTTGCCCAGTGACATAGTGTTGATTTATCAGCAGCACGAGGAGACCACAGAGTGGAAATGTGACATAGTGTGAAGGTGGCAGCAACAGCAGCATGAGTAGGCTACAGAGCGGCCAAGTGACATAGTGTTGATTAAGCAGCAGCATTAGGAGATCACAGACTGGAAAGGTGACATAGTGTGGAGGTGACTTGAGGAGGCCACAGACTGGCAAGGTGACATAGTGTGGAGGTGACAGCAGTATGAGGAGACCACAGAGTGGCACAATGACAGAGTGTGGAGGTGTCAGCAGCATGAGGAGGCCACCGAATGGCCCAGTGACATAGTGTTGATTTAGCAGCAGCATGAGGAGATCACAGAGTGGAAAGGTGACATAGTGTGGAGGTGGCAGCAGCAGAAGCATGAGAAGGCCATACACTGGCAAGGTGACATAGTGTGAAGGTGGCAGCAGCATGAGGAGGCCACAGACTGGCAGGGTGACAAAGTGTGGGGGTGGCAGCAGCAGCATGAGGAGGTAACAAACTTGCAAGACTTGCATGAGAATACCACAGAGTGGCATAATGACAGATTGTGGAGGTGACAGCAGCATGAGGAGACCACAGAGTGAAAAAATGACAGTGTGGAGTGGAAAACAGCAGCATAAGGAGGCTACAGACTGGCAAGTTGACATACTGTGGAGGTTGCAGCAGCAGTATGAGGAAGCCACAGAGTGGCACAATGACAGAGTGTGGAGGTGGCAGCAGAATGATTAGAACACAGAGTGGCACAATGACAGAGTGTGGAGGTGGCAGCAGAATGATTAGAACACAGAGTGGCACAATGACAGAGTGTGGAGTGGCAGCAGCGTGACCCGGTGACAGAGTGGGGATGTGGGTGGTAATAACAGTACCCGCTTACGTGAATGGGTGTAAGAAGGAGCACTTGGCATCAAATATGTGGCATCAGGCGGGTGGCAGCATCAGAATAGTAGCTGAGGCAGGTAGCCCCCAAAAAATGGTCTCTTTTGTCAAGATTTGCATGAGGCAGCATGGATGATATAATCTGATGCATCAGACATTGGTGGGTGGAAATCCTGGCTGATCCACGCCTGATTCGTCTTGACAAAGGTCAGTCTGTCTACATTTTGGGTGGACAGGCAAATTCTCCTTGGGATAACTATGGTCCCCACTGCACTAAACACACGCTCTGATGTCACACTACTGGCCGTGGAGGACAGCTTTTTCAGGGCATCCAGTTTGGCTGCCCAGTAGTCCAGCGGATCTTCAATGTGGGATGGGTACTGTCTAAGTATGCCACCGCCTGCTGGTTCAGGTTTTGCTCCAGGTGTAGCTGCTGCTAATGAGTAGTTTATTCACTAGGTGGGTTAAGAAAGTTGCTCATCATCGACTCTAGACTCAAGCTGCTGCTGATGGAGCTGGTACTGCTCCAACCCACCCACCCCGCTACAGCAGCCATAACAGTGGAACGAGAGCGCAGAGTGCCCCCCGGTCAGACCTGCGAGAGGATGGACAATGGCGCAGATAGGCAGCGGCCAACTGACTACATAAAATGTATTTATAGTAATTTAGTTTGTCCTCCCTTTCAGCGGGTGTAAAAAAGGTCCCCATTTTGGATCGGTAGTGAGGGTCCAACAAGGTGGAGAGCCAGAAGTTATCCCTCTGCCGAATGGTGACAATTCTGCTGTCACTACCAAAGCAAGTGAGCATGCAGCGGGTCATTTGCGCAAGTGACTCGGAGGGACTCCATGCCCACATCTTCACTGCATACTGCCAAGGTGTGCCTGGTTCTTCTGCCTCGTCTTTATCTCTCTCTGGCTCCTCTGGCTTCTCCTGCTCCTCCTCTCCTGTCACCTGTGTGGAAAAACCACCAATTTCGCTACATATTGCTTGTGCTCCAATTTCCTCCTCCTCTTCCAGTTCAGCCTCCACAGGGTTCATGTGGCCATGAGATGTAGGCACCACATCTCCAGTCCCTGACCAGTCAGATTTACCAGTATCTGTTCCAGGATATAAATCAGTGGAATGACATTGTTCATGCCGTAGTCCTTGCGACTGACAAATAACGTGGCATCCTCAAAAGGCCTGAGGAAACGGCAGGTGTCATGCATGAGCTGCCACTGGCTGACATCGAAGTTACACAGGGGAGTACTCCTGTCCGCTTGGATAATCAAGAATTTGTTTATGGCCGTTCTTTGTTCTTATAGTCGGTCCAACATATGGAGGGTGAAATTCCAACGGGTGGAAATGTCACATATCAGCCTATGTTGGGGGATGGTGTTCTGCCGCTGCAGCTCAAGGAAGGTGTTCTTTGCGGGGTACGAGTGGCTGAAGTGCATGCAAAGTTTCCTGGCCATTTTTAGGATGTGTTGCAGATCGATGGAAGACTTCAGGAATGGCTTGACAACCAGATTGAACACTTGTGTCATGCAGAGTGCATGGCTCAGCCCTTATTGACGCAGCGCCGACACCATGTTCTTCCCATTGTCGGTCACAATGTTTCAGATTTTGAGTTGTCACGGAGAGAGCCAGGATTCGATTTCTTTATGAAGGAGAGCAGTTCCTTCCCTGTGGGACTCCTTTTGCCCAGGCAAACAAGATGTAGAACAGCGTGACACCACCTGCCCTGCACATGTGGTATGCTGAAGGAGCACTGTGCATTGTCCCTGCAGTGGAGGCTGAGGGCACAGAGGATGAGGAGGCAGAGGCAGACATTGTCACAGGACCAACAGCGTGAGAACGTGAAGGCGGAAGTGGCGTCACCTGGCTAAGTTAGAAACATAAACTGTGTCGGCAGATAAGAACCATTTGGCCCATCTGGTCTGCCCAATATACTGAATACTATGAATAGCCCCTGGCCCTATCTCATATAAAGGGTGGACTTATGCCTATCCCATGCATGCTTAAACTCTTTCACTGCATTTGCAGCTACCACTTCTGCAGGAAGGCTATATCATGCATTCACTACTCTCTCAGTAAAGTAATACTTCCTGATATTACTTTTAAACCTTTGCTCCTCTAATTTAAAACTATGTCCTTTTGTACTAGTTTTCTTCCGTGTTGATTCCCTTTATGTATTTAAAAGTTTCTATCATATCCCCTCTGTCTCGTCTTTCTTCTAAGCTATACATGTTAAGGTCCTTTTAACTTTCCTGGTAAGTTTTATCCTGCAATCCATGTACTAGTTTAGTAGCTTTTCTCTGAACTCTCTCCAAAGTATCAATATCCTTCTGGAGATATGGTCTCCAGTACTGCGCACAATACTCTAAATTAGGTCTCACTAGTGCTCTGTAGAGCGGCATGAGCACCTCCCCTCCCTCTTTCTACTGGCAATGCCTCTCTCTATACACCCAAGCATTCTGCTAGCATTTCCTGCTGCTCGATGACATTGTCTGCCTACCTTTAAGTCTTCTGAAATAATGACCCCTAAATCCCTTTCCTCAGATACTGAGGTTAGGACTGTATCACTGATTTTATATTCTGCTCTTGTGTTTTTACGCCCCAGGTGCATTATCTTGCACTTATCAACATTACATTTTAGTTGACAGATTTGTGACCATTCCTCTAGTTTTCCTAAATTCTTTTCTATTTGGTTTGGCTGGGCAGGAACCACATTTACCCAGTGGGCCGTAAATGTCATATATTATCCTTGACCATAGTTACAGCTCGACACATCGGTGCTGCCATGCACTTTGGCAGACACTGACAGGCTCAAGGACTGGCCCACCTTCTGTTCTACAGGTGTGTGCAGGGCTGGTACTGCCTTTTTTGCAAAGAAATGACAGCTTGGGACTCTCCACCTCGGCTTGGCAGAGACCACCACTTGGAAAGGGATGGACTGCAGCACCAGCAACTTGGACAGGATCACGTTCAGCTTATGCACCATTGGATGAGTGCACACATACTGTTGTCTCTTGGCAATTGCTTCGGTGATCAATTGTTGACGGAATGACTGACAAGGAGTAGGAGGCCGAGGACCAGGAGCATCAGGACCGGTAGATAATGTGAAGGATAGACAACTCCCATCTAGAGTTAAGTCAACCCGAACTGCAAAGTTTGGGTTCATACCAAACTTTGCGAGTTCGGGAACCTGGACCTGAACCCGGACTTTTTCACTGAAGTTCGGGTTAGGTGTTCGGGTGATTTTATAATTTTTTGTTATAACATAGTTAAAAACAGAAAATAATAGCATTCTTAAAACAGAATGCTAAATAAAATGTCTATTCAGGGGTTAAAAAAATAAATAAATAATAAATAACCTCATCCTCTTGATCGCTCATGAGGTGGATGAGGTGAGTTTCTTTTTATTTTTAGCCCTTCAATAGATATTTTATTTAGCAATCTGTTTTAAGAATGCTATTATTTTCCGTTATAACCATGTTATAACGGAAAATAATAAAGTAAAATTTGTGTCCCCATTGACTTAAATGGGGTCTGGGTTTGAGGTGAAGTTCACCAGAAGTTTGGTTGAACCCGGCGTACCCGAACTTCCATGGGTTCGCTCAACCCTACTCCATTCGTCTGAGGTGGTGGAGCCTTTACTACCTGAAATCGGCTGTGTGCCACTGGGTGATGCAACAGGCTGGACCACCACATTGTAGCTACAGTTCTCCTAGGCCACTTTATGGTGACACTGCATATGTTGACTCAGGGCCGTGGTGCTAACATTGGCACCCTGGTCAAGCTTCACCTTCTGCCCACATATTCGCCAAATGGCCATGTTCACCCACATTCCGGCATCTTAACAAAAAACTGCCACACCACTGAGTAGGTGATTTTACCCCCAAGAATCTGCACTGACTGACTGCTACAGCCATTGCCTCCATGGACCCCTTCACCACTAATTTCCTGGCAGTTAGGCTCCTGCGAAGTGGGAGGTCTACCCCGGGCACTTTTGGCTCCCGACCTTCCACTGCTGCCACCCTGCTGACTCCCAGCCATGCTACCGACTTGCTGGAACACACAAGGTGCCACCCTCTTCTCCTGATGATGATGAAACCCTTCGTCACCCGGATCCCAACTGCGATCGGCTACATCATCATCGAGTACTGTCTGCACGTCACTGATGTCCTCCTCAATGGCCTCTGAGCCAGGAGCCTGACCGCTAGCAACACCAACTCCCACACCACTATCCTCATCACTATTTGCCCGCCTACCGGAGGAAGTGTCCAATGTCTCCTCCAGAGCTCGGCTGGGCAGTAGCTGCTAACTGTCCTCTAGTATCCCGTCCTCACTTCTCTGGCTGAGGGAACAAAAAAGGACAGAGGCAGGTTAAGGATAGGTTAGTATATAACAAGTGCACGGGTCAAGCTTGGATTCTTGACCAAAAATCACAATTTGAATGAATTATATAACCTGATCCATTGAGGGGATCAAAGGGATTAAAACTTAACATTTAATGGTGATCAATTAGAAAAAATGGCACAAAAGAGGAAACATATACATAAATAGACAGGCCCGGAAGGGCCAGACACACTTGCACGAATAAACCCCAGTAACGGGAAATGGAACGTTCTCACCCAAATAGTTGATAGGTGAACCGATCTCTGTAGATGGAACCTCGGTGACAGGGTCGCAGGTAAGGAGTCCGGTTCAAGGCGGGTGCTGGTTCCAGGAGTGCGTGCAATGAGGATGGTACCACAAGTACTGGACGGTAGGCAAGGTCGGGAAAGATAGTTCCCTAGTGTATCCCTGAAAATAGGGGAGGGGCTAGTCGACCCTACCTACCTATACGGAGTGCTTGCTCCGCAAGGAGCGACCCCGTCCGGATACCTAACCCTGGTGGGGCCGGTGTCCCTAATAAGCCCTAGCAGTGTCCCGACGTGTCACGTTTCAGTTTGGGTTAACGCATCAGGGGACGTGAGAAAATGGGCTAGCAGGCACTATTGTGCCTGAAAGGCGAAAAAAGGCTGTTGGCTAGACCTGTAACGGGGAGTAGCCGCAGAAGTGGGAGCTTAGGCAGTAAAATAGAGAAAATATTAACTATTTAGAACTGCCGAAAGGTCCAGTGGGGCCTATTCAAACTCCGGGTACAGTGGCCAGGCTAGTGGAACCGGACCACCAAAAATCCTAAACACAGGACCGCAGGTGCTGGTTGGCCAGTGGGCTGTCCAGATACACCAGCAGGGACGCCAAACCGGCGTAATGCGGTCACAGTGGGGCCCAGATCAAGGGTATGAAAAAGGGGGGGCTGTCAGCAATTGTTACCTTGACGAGTGCCGTTTAAATGAGGAGCCAGAGCGCGCCCTTTTTGCAGGGCACGCCCCCTCCGGATGTCACATGGAGACCGGGCAGGCTGAATCCTGTGAACAGCAGGCCTGCGTGCGCTGGAGCGCAGCGTCAGGCGGCGTGTGCGTTCCACATGTCGCCACCGCGACCGCGCCCCAGGAAAGGGGGCGGGGTCGGGTGGAGCGCACATGGAACGCAGACGCCAGCCGGAGACGTCGCGAGGGCACGCAGGAGAGCAGGAGGGGTAGGGTAAAGGCCACTGGGGGCGGGTCTGGCTACCTAGCAACCGGACGCCGCGCAGAGGCGCGCGGTGAGCCGGTGGCCATAATATGAGACCAGCGTGTCGGCGGTCTCAAGAGATAAGAGGAGAGAAGGTGCTCTCAGCAATCAGAGCTTCTATGGGAGGGAAAACTTAAGCAAGGAGGCCCAGATACTATAACAGAGGGCCGGCAGAGGGGTCAGGAGGCATAGAGGACAAGAAGTGATTGTGACTAAATAAATTATTGAAAAAAGATCAATGAAGCAAAGGGGCTGAACAAAAAGACCAATTAAATGTCAATTAAATGTCGTCAATTGTTCACAGGAAGCAGCTAAAATTGAGCTGTTCGTTGAGCCCCAATGGTGTCATGGATTTAAGATAGTATATCCAGCGAAGTTCACGCTGAAGAATTAGCCGGTCCCAATCGCCTCCGCGGCGCGGTGGGAGGACCCGGTCAATGCCCATGAATGTCACGTGGGCAGTGCCGTTGTGATGGGTACGGATGTGGTTGGCTATGGGCGTGTCCTTACTCTTTGAAATATCATTGAGATGTTCACCCACCCGCCTGCGAAACTCTCGTATGGTCTTGCCAACATATTCCTTGCCGCATTCGCAGGCTAGGCGGTAAATCACCCCCCGGGTCTTACAGTTGATGAAATGGTTAATAGTGTAGACCTTGCCGGTGTTGTGGCTACAAAAGGTCCTGCCTGTTTGCAGATGGCTGCATGCAATGCACCCACTGCATCTGTAACAACCCTTGATGTTTGACTGCAACCAGGCGGTACCTGGGGGTACAGGCGGTATAAATTCACTCGAGACCAATCTGTCGCGGAGGTTACGACCCCTGCGGTAGGTGATATTAGGGTGAGGACCCAGGACCTCTCTGAGGTCTGGATCCATCATGAGGACACCCCAATTTTGAGATAGAATGTTGCGGATCTCAGGTGCTGCACGGTTGAAAGTACTGATTAGGCGGATAAGATTACCCGTCTGTTCCTGATGGGGTTTAGGAATAAGGAGGTCTGTACGGTCTGCCTGGAGTGCTG